>NC_092269.1:19398839-19426339 GCF_036320965.1 Panulirus ornatus
CACACACAGACATATACTTAAATACACATATACATAATTCATACTGTCTGCCCTTATTCATTCCCGTCGCCACCCCGCCACATATTTGATAACAACCCTCTCCTCCCGCATGTGCGCGAGGTAGCGCTAGGAAAAGACAACAAAGGCCACATTCGTTCACACTCAGTCTCTAGCTGTCATGTATAATGCATCGAAACCACAGCTCCCTTTCCACATCCAGGCTCCACAAAACCTTCCATGGTTTACCCCAGACGCTTCACATCCCCTGCTTCAATCTACTAACAGCACGTCGACCCTGGTATACCATCACATCGTTCCACTTCACTCTATTCCTTACACGCCTTTCACCCTCGTGCATGTTTAGGCCCCGATCACTCAGAATCTTTTCCACTCCATCTTTCCACCTCCAATTTGGTCTCCAACTTTTCGTTTCCTCCACCTATGACACATGTATCCTATTGGTCAATTTTTCCTAACTCATTCTCTCCATATGACCAAATCATTTCAAAACACCCTCTTCTGCGCTCTCAACCACACTCATTTTATTACTACACATCTCTCTTAATCTTTCATTACTTACTCGATGAAACCACCTCACACCACATATTGTCCTCAAACATCTCATTTCCAGCACATCCACCCTCCTCCGCACACATCTATCTATAAACCACGCCTTGTAACCATATAACATTGTTGGAACCACTGTTCCTTCATACATACAAATTTTTGCTTTCCAAGATAACGTTTTCGACTTCAACACATTTTTCAACGCTCTCAGAACTTTCGCCCTCTCCCCCACCTTATGATTCACTTCCATTTCCCTGGTTCCATCTGCTGCCAAATCCACTCCCAGATGTATAAAAGACTTTACTTCCTCCAGTTTTTCTCCATTCAAACTTACCTCCCAAATGACTTGACCCTCAACCCTACTGTACCTAATAACCTTGCTCTTATTCACATTTACTCTATGTTTTCTTCTTTCGCACAATTTACCAAACTCAGTCACCAGCTTCTGCAGTTTCTCACCCGAATCAGCTACCAGCGCAGTATCATCAGCGAACAACAACTGACTCACCTCCCAATCTCTCTCATCCACAACAGACTGCATACTTTCCCCTCTTTCCAAAACTCTTGCATTCACCTCCCTAACAACCCCATCCATAAACAAATTAAACAACAATGGAGACATCACTTATCCCTTCCGCAAACCATCATTCACTGAGAACCAATCACTTTCCTCTCTTCCTACACGTACAAATGCCTTACATCCTCGACAAAAACTTTTCACTGCTTCTAACAACTTGCCCCCACACCATATATTCTTGATACCTTCCACAGAGCATCTCTATCAACTCTATCATATGCCTTCTCCAGATCCATAAATGCTACATACAAATCCATTTGCTTTTCTCAGTATTTTTCACATACATTCTTTAAAGCAAACACCTGATCCACACACCCTCCACCACTTTTGAAACCACACTGCTCTTCCCCAATCTCATGCTCTGCACATGCCTTCACCCTCTCAATCAATACCCTGCCATATAATTTCCCAGGAATACTTAACAAACTTATACCTCTGTAATTTGTGCACTCACTCTTATCCCCTTTGCCTTCGCGCAATGGCACTATGAAAGCATTCCGCCAATCGTTAGCCACCTCACCATGAGTCATATATATATCAAATAACCTTACCAACCAGTCAACAATACAGTCACCTCCCTTTTTGATAAATTCTACTGTAATACCATCCAAACCCGCTGCCTTGTCGGCTTTCATCTTCCGCAAATCTTTTATTACTTCTTCTCTGTTAACCAAATCATTCTCCCTTACCTTCTCACTTTGCACACCACCTTAACCAAAACACCCCATATCTGCCACTCTATCATCAAACACATTCAACAAACCTTGAAAATACTCACTCCATCTCCTTCTCACATCACCACTTCTTGTTATCACCTCCCCTTTAACCCCCTCCACTGATGTTTGCATATGTTCCCTTGTGTTACGCACTTTATTTACCTCCTTCCAAAACATCTTTCTATTTTCCCTAAAATTCAATGATACTCTCACCTCAACTCTCATTTGCCCTCTTTTTCACTTCTTGCACCTTTCTCTTGTCCCTCTGCCTCTTTCTTTTATACAGCTCCTAGACATTTGCGTTAATTCCCTGCAAAAATCGCCCAAATGCCTCTCTCTTCTCTTTCACTAATAATCATACTTATTCATCCCACTACTCACTACCCTTTCTAATCTGCCCACCTCCAACGCTTCTCATGCCAGAAGCATCTTTTGCGCAAGTCATCACTGCTTTTGTAAATACATCCCATTCCTCCCCCACTCCCCTTACCTCCTTTGTTCTCACTTTTTCCCATTCTGTAATCAGCCTCTCCTGGTACTTCCTCACACAAGTCTCCTTCCCAAGGACACTTACCCTCACCACTCTCTTCACCCTAACAGTCTCTCTTCTTTTATGAAAACCCATACAAACCTTCACCTTCGCTTCCATAAGATAATGAACAGACATCCCTCCAGTTGCACCTCTCAGCACATTAACATCCAAAAGTCTCTGTTTCGCGCGCCTATCAATTAACACGTAATCCAATAACGCTCTCTGGCCACCTCTCCTACTTACATACGTATACTTATGTATATCTCTTTTTAAACCAGGTATTCCCAATCACCAGTTCTTTTTGAGCATATAAGGTTACAAGCGCTTCACCATTTCCATTTATAACACTGAACACCCCATGTACACCAATCATTCCCTCAACTGCCACATTACTCACCTTTGCATTCAAATCACCCATCACTATAATCCGGTCTCGTGCATCAAAAGTACTAACACAATCAAAAGCTCCCAAAACACTTTTCTCTCATGATCATTCTTCTCATGCCCATGTGCATATGCACCAGTAATCACCCATCTCTCTCCATCCACTTTCAGTTTTACCCATATCAATCTAGAGTTTACTTTCCTACACTCTATCACATACTTTCACTACTACTCATTCAGTAGTGCTACTCCTTGCTCTTGTCCTCTCACTAACCCCTGACTTTACTCCGAAGACATTCCCAAACCATTCTTCCCTTTGACACTTGAGCTTCGTTTCACTCAGAGCCAAAATATCCAGGTTCCATTCCTCAAACATACTACCTATCACCCCTTTTTTCTCATCTTGGTTACATCCACACACATTTAGACACTCCAGTCTGGGCCTTCGAGGAGGATGAGCACTCACCACGTGACTCCTTCTTCTGTTTCCCCTTTTCGAAAGTTAAAATACAAGGAGGGGAGGGTTTCTAGCCCCCCGCTCCCGTCCCCGTTCGCCGCCCTCTACGACACTTAAGGAATGCGTGGGAAGTATTCTTTCGCCCCTTACGCTACCTTGATTATATATATATATATATATATATATATATATATATGCATTTACACACATATATATATATATATATATATATATATATATATATATATATATATATATATATATATATATATATATATATATATATATATATATATATATATATATATATATATATATATATAAATAAAGTGCGTAATACAAGGGATCAAATGGGAACCTCAGTGAAGGGCGCAAATGGGGAGGTGATAACAAGTAGTGGTGATGTGAGAAGGAGATGGAGTGAGTATTTTGAAGGTTTGTTGAATGTGTTTGATGATAGAGTGGCAGATATAGGGTGTTTTGGTCGAGGTGGTGTGCAAAGTGAGAGGGTTAGGGAAAATGATTTGGTAAACAGAGAAGAGGTAATAAAAGCTTTGCGGAAGATGAAAGCCGGCAAGGCAGCAGATTTGGATGGTATTGCAGTGGAATTTATTAAAAAAGGGGTGACTGTATTGTTGACTGGTTGGTAAGGTTATTTAATGTATGTATGACTCATGGTGAGGTGCCTGAGGATTGGCGGAATGCGTGCATAGTGCCATTGTACAAAGGCAAAGGGGATAAGAGTGAGTGCTCAAATTACAGAGGTATAAGTTTGTTGAGTATTCCTGGTAAATTATATGGGAGGGTATTGATTGAGAGGGTGAAGGCATGTACAGAGTATCAGATTGGGGAAGAGCAGTGTAGTTTCAGAAGTGCTAGAGGATGTGTGGATCAGGTGTTTGCTTTGAAGAATGTATGTGAGAAAGACTTAGAAAAGCAAATGGATTTGTATGTAGCATTTATGGATCTGGAGAAGGCATATGATAGAGTTGATAGAGATGCTCTGTGGAAGGTATTAAGAATATATGGTGTGGGAGGCAAGTTGTCAGAAGCAGTGAAAAGTTTTTATCGAGGATGTAAGGCATGTGTACGTGTAGGAAGAGAAGTGATTGGTTCTCAGTGAATGTAGGTTTGCGGCAGGGGTGTGTGATGTCTCCATGGTTGTTTAATTTGTTTATGGATGGGGTTGTTAGGGAGATGAATGCAAGAGTTTTGGAAAGAGGGGCAAGTATGAAGTCTGTTGGGGATGAGAGAGCTTGGGAAGTGAGTCAGTTGTTGTTCGCTGATGATACAGCGCTGGTGGCTGATTCATGTGAGAAACTGCAGAAGCTGGTGACTGAGTTTGGTAAAGTGTGTGAAAGAAGAAAGTTAAGAGTAAATGTGAATAAGAGCAAGGTTATTAGGTACAGTAGGGTTGAGGGTCAAGTCAATTGGTAGGTGAGTTTGAATGGAGAAAAACTGGAGGAAGTGAAGTGTTTTAGATATCTGGGAGTGGATCTGGTAGCGGATGGAACCATGGAAGTGGAAGTGGATCATAGGGTGGGGGAGGGGGCGAAAATTCTGGGAGCCTTGAAGAATGTGTGGAAGTCGAGAACACTATCTCGGAAAGCAAAAATGGGTATGCTTGAAGGAATAGTGGTTCCAACAATGTTGTACGGTTGCGAGGCGTGGGCTATGGATAGAGTTGTGTGCAGGAGGATGGATGTGCTGGAAATGAGATGTTTGAGGACAATGTGTGGTGTGAGGTGGTTTGATCGAGTAAGTAACGTAAGGGTAAGAGAGATGTGTGGAAATAAAAAGAGCGTGGTTGAGAGAGCAGAAGAGGGTGTTTTGAAATGGTTTGGGCACATGGAGGGAATGAGTGAGGAAAGATTGACCAAGAGGATATATGTGTCGGAGGTGGAGGGAACGAGGAGAAGAGGGAGACCAAATTGGAGGTGGAAAGATGGAGTGAAAAGGATTTTGTGTGATCGGGGCCTGAACATGCAGGAGGGTGAAAGGAGGGCAAGGAATAGAGTGAATTGGAGCGATGTGGTATACCGGGGTTGACGTGCTGTCAGTGGATTGAATCAGGGCATGTGAAGCGTCTGGGGTAAACCATGGAAAGTTGTGTGGGGCCTGGATGCGGAAAGGGAGCTGTGGTTTCGGGCATTATTGCGTGGCAGCTAGAGACTGAGTGTGAACGAATGAGGCCTTTGTTGTCTTTTCCTAGTGCTACCTCGCACACATGAGGGGGGAGAGGGAAGGTATTCCATGTGTGGCGAGGTGGCGATGGGAGTGAATGGGGGCAGACAGTGTGAATTGTGTGCATGGGTATATATGTATGTGTCTGTGTATTTATATATATGTGTACATTGAGATGTATAAGTATGTATATTTGCGTGTGTGGACGTGTGTGTGTATACATTGTGTATGGGGATGGGTTGGGCCATTTCTTTCGTCTGTTTCCTTGCGGTATCTCGCAAACGCGTCAGACAGCGACAAAGCAAAATAATAAATAAATAAATATATATATATATATATATATATATATATATATATATATATATATATATATATATATATATATATATATATATATATATATATTCCTGGGGATAGGGGAGAAAGAATACTTCCCACGTATTCCCTGCGTGTCGTAGAAGGCGACTAAAAGGGGAGGGAGCGGGGGGCTGGAAATCCTCCCCTCTCATTATTTTTTTTTTAATTTTCCAAAAGAAGGAACAGAGAAGGGGGCCAGGTGAGGATATTCCCTCAAAGGCCCAGTTCTCTGTTCTTAACGCTACCTCGCTAACGCGGGAAATGGCGAATAGTTTGAAAAAAAAAAAAAAATATATATATATATATATATATATATATATATGTATATATATATATATATATATATATATATATATATATATATATATATATATATATATATATATATATATATATATATATATATATATCTCAAACTATTCGCCATTTCCCGCATTAGCGAGGTAGCGTTAAGAACAGAGGACTGGCCCTTTTTTGGAATATCCTCACCTGGCCCCCTCTGTTCCTTCTTTTGGAAAATTAAAAAAAAGAAAAGAAAAAACGAGAGGGGAGGATTTCCAGCCCCCCGCTTCCTCCCCTTTTAGTCGCCTTTTACGACACGCAGGGAATACTTGGGAAGTATTCTTAATCCCCTATCCCCAGGGATAATATATATATATATATATATATATATATATATATATATATATATATATATATATATATATATATATATATATATATATATATATATATATATATATATATATATATATATATATATATATATATATATATGTATACATATATATATATGTATGTATATTTTTTTTATAATTATTTTGCTTTGTCGCTGTTTCCCGCGTTAGCGAGGTAGCTCAAGGAAACAGACGAAAGAATGGCAAAACCCACTCACATATACATGTATATACATGCACGTCCACACAGGCAAATATACATATCTATACATCTCAACTTACACGTATATATACACACACAGACATATACATATATACACATATACATAATTCATTCTGTCTACCTTTATCAATTTCCATCGCCACCCCACCATACATGAAATAACAACCCCTTCCCCCTCATGTGTGCGAGGTAGCGCTAGGGAAAGACAACAAAGGCAACATTCGTTCACACTCAGTCTCTTGCTGTCATTCATATTGCAATGAAACCACAGCTCCCTTTCCACATCCAGGCCCCACATAACTGTCCGTGGTTTACCCCAGACGCTTCACACGCTCTGGTTCAATCCTTTGACAGCATGTCGACCCCGGTATACCCCATCGATCTAATTCAATCTCTTCCTTGTACCCCTTTCACCCTCCTGCATGTTCAGGGCCCAATCATTCAAATTCTTTTTCACTCCATATTTCCTCCTCCAATTTGGTCTCCCACTTCTCCTCGTACCTTCCACCTCTAACACATATATCCTTTTGGTCAATCTTTCCTCACTCATTCTCTTCATGTGACCAAACCATTTCAAAACATCCTCTTCTGCTCTCTCAACCACACTCTTTTATTACCACACATCTCTCTTGCATTTACCTTACTTACTCGATCAAACCACCTCACACCACATATTGTCCTCAAACATCTAATTTCCAGCACATCCACCCTCCTCCGCACAACTCTATCTATAGCCCACGCCTCGCAACCATATAACATTGTTGGAACCACTATTCCTTCAAACATACCCATTTTTGTTTTCCGAGATAATGTTCTCGACTTCCACACATTCTTCAACGCTCCAAGAACTTTCGCCCCTTCCCCACCCTATGATTCACTTCCACTTCCATGGTTCCATCTGCTTCCAAATCCACTCCCAGATATCTACAACACTTCACTTCCTCCAGTTTTTCTCTATTCAATCCTACCTCCCAATTGACTTGTCCCTCAACCCTACTGTACCTAATAACCTTGCTTCTCTTCACATTTACTTTCAGCTTTCTTCTTTCACACACTTTACCAAACTCAGTCATCAGTTTCTTCAGTTTCTCACACGAATCAGCTACCAGTGCTCTATCATCAGCGAACAACAACTGACTCACCTCCCAAGCTCTCCCATCCACAACAGGCTGCATTCTTGCCCCTCTTTCCAAAACTCTTGCATTCACCTCCCTAACAACCCCATCCATAAACACATTAAACAACCATGGAGACATCACACACCCCTGCCGCAAACCTACATTCACTGAGAACCAATCACTTTCCTCTCTTCCTACACGCACACATGCCTTACATCCTCGATGAAAACTTTTCACTGCTTCTAACAACTTGCCACCCACACCATATATTCTTAATATCTTCCACAGAGCATCTCTATCAACTCTATCATATGCCTTCTCCAGATCCATAAATGCTACATACAAATCCATTTGCATTTCTAGGTATTTCTCACATACATTCTTCAAAGCAAACACCTGATCCACACGTCCTCTACCACCTCTGACACCACACCGCTCTTCCCCAATCTGATGCTCTGTACATGCCTTCACCCTCTCAATAATCAATACCCTCCCATATAATTTCCCAGGAATACTCAACAAACTTATACCTCTGTAATTTGAGCACTCACTTTTATCTCCTTTGCCTTTGTACAATGGCACTATGAAAGCATTCCTCCAATCCTTACGCACCTCACCATGAGTCATACGTACATTAAATAACCTTACCAACCAGTCAAGAATACAGTCACCCCCTTTTTTAATAAATTCCACTGCAATACCATCCAAAACGCTGCCTTGCCGGCTTCCATCTTCCGCAAAGCTTGTACTACCTCTTCCCTGTTTACCAAATCATTCTCCCTAACCCTCTCACTTTGCACACCACCTCGACCACACCACCCTATATCTACCACTCTATCATCAACTACATTCAACAAACCTTCAAAATACTCACTCCATCTCCTTCTCACATCACCACTACTTGTTATCACCTCCCCATTAGCCCCCTTCACTGAAGTTCCCATTTGTTCTCTTGTCTTACACAATTTATTTATCTCCTTCTAAACATTTTTTTATCCTCCCTGAAATTTAATGATACTCTCTCACCCCAACTCTCATTTGCCCTCTTTTTCACCTCTTGCACCTTTCTCTTGACCTCTTGCCTCTTTCTTTTATACATCTCCCACTCATTTGCATTTTTTCCCTGCAAAAATTGTCCAAATGCCTTTCTTTTCTCTTTCACTAATAATCTTACTTCTTCATCCCACCCTTCCCTACCCTTTCTAATCTGCCCATCTCCCACGCTTTTTATGCCACAAGCATGTTTTGCGCAAGCCATCACTGCTTCCCTAAATACATCCCATCCATCCCCCACTCACTTTAAATCCTTTGTTCTCACCTTTCTCCTTTCTGTACTCAATCTCTCTGGTACTTCCTCAAACAAGTCTCCTTCCCAAGCTTACTTACTTTCACCACTCTCTTCACCCCAACATTCTCTCTTCTTTTCTGAAAACTTCTACAAATCTTCACCTTCGCCTCCACAAGATAATGATCAGACATCCCTCCAGTTGCACCTCTCAGCACATTAACATCCAAAAGTCTCTCTTTCGCGCGCCTGTCAATTAACTCGTAATGCAATAACGCTCTTTGGGCATTATGTATATATCTCATTTTATACCAGGTATTCCCAATCACCAGTCCTTTTTCAGCACATGAACCTACAAGCTCTTCACCATTTCCATTTACAACACTGAACACCCCCATGTATACCAATTATTCCCTCAACTGCCACATTACTCACCTTTGCATTCAAAACACCCATAACTATAACACCGTATCGTGCATCAAAATTACTAACACACACTCAGCTGCTCCCAAAACACTTGCCTCTCATGATCTTTCTTCTCATGCCCAGGTGCATATGCACCAATAATCTGCCATCTCTCTCCATCCACTTTCAGTTTTACCTACATCAATCTAGAGTTTACTTTGATACGCTCTATCACATACTCCCACCACTCCTGTTTCAGGAGTAGTGCTACTCCTTCCCTTGCTCTTGTCCTCTCAGTATCCCCTGACTTTACTCCCAAGACGTTCCCAAACCACTCTTCTCCTTTGCCCTTGAGCTTCGTTTCACTCAGAGCCAAAATATCCAGGTTCCTTCCCTGAAACATATTATCTATCTCTTCTTTTTTCTCATCTTGGCTACATCCACACATATTTAGGCATCCCAGTGTGAGCCTTCGAGTAGGATGAGCACTCCTCGCGTGACTCCTTCTCCTGTTTCCCCTTTTAGAAAGTTAAAATACAAGGAGGGGAGGTTTTCCAGCCCCCCGCTCCTGTCCCCTTAAGTCGCCTTCTACGACACGTAAAGAATGCGCGGGAAGTATTCTTTCTTCCCTATCCCCTGGGATATATATATATATATATATACATATATATATATATATATATATATATATATATATATATATATATATATATATATATATATATATATATATATATATATATATATATATATGTATATATTGAAAAGGATAAGAATTTTGCCCGTGATCAAGATATTCCTATGAATCCACGGGGAAAATGAAACACGATAAGTTCCTAGGTGCATTTTCATGTAATAATCACATCATCAGGGGAGACACAAGAGAGAGATATAAGCCAGTTGATATATATCGAAGAGACGAAGCTAGGACGCCATTTGGTAAACATGCGATTGTCCAAGACATAAAACGAGCGTTCATAAAGTTATCATTTTACAAATTTTATCAACAATAAAGTTATCTAATTTGTATACACCATCATTAGTATTAAGATTAGAATTCTTTGTGTATTTATTAATAGAATGTTCATTGATATTTTTCGTTGTGATATAGTTAGAGTTAACAACTGAGATGGCATTACTCCGGTCAATACAATGATCATAGTTTTTAACGTGATTAAATGAGGCATTTGACTCTTGTCCTGTTCTTATACTATATTTAGTCCCTTCCATCAAATTTGTTGTAGAAAATGAAAATAATGGTATGTTACCATTTTAGATTACATGATCCATAGGCAAGGAAACAAGTTTAAGTTTAGCATATACAGAAAACCCACCAATGTGTGCTCATATATCCATTATTACTCATATCAACATAACAGAGTTAAATTATTATCATTTCAGTCTATGTTCCTAAGGGCATTACGTATTTGCAGTCCAGAGTTTATTGACGATGAGTCTGAGAAGATATATTCTATTGGATATATGTTAAAGTACCCTATATCTTTCATTGATATATCCCTAAAGTTAGCAAAGAAATCATTTTATAGAGTTTAGCCCAAACCTCCCACTGACACCAAGAATCTATTAGTTTTCCCTTTTAATAATAATTTCACTTTACTTCCCATGTTGCTGAAATCCTTTAATATAAATGTTGCCTTCGGCAACAATAATACTATAAAGAATATCTTAATCAGGAATTCACCAGAAAATTCTCTTGAATGCATCAATAAAGTCCCATGTGGAAATTGTGATAAATTTTATGTTGGGCAGACTGGTAAGGATCTTTCTTTTAGACTTAAGCAACATAAATATAGTATAGGAGCGGGACAAGAATCAACTGCCTTGTTTAATCACGTTAAAAACTATGATCATTGTATTGACTGGAGTAATGCCATCTCAGTTATTGACCTTAACCTTATTACCACGAGAAATATCATTGAATCTTCTGTCATTAAATGCACAAAGAATTATAATCTTAATATCAGTGATGGTCTATACAAATTAGATAACTTTATTGTTGGTAAAATTTGTAAAATGATAAGTTTATGAACGCTCGTTGTATGTGTTGGACAATTGCATGTTTACCAAATGGCGTCGTTGTTTAGTCTCTTCGATGTATATCAACTGATTTAAATCTCTCTCTTGCGTCTCCCCTGGTGATGTGATTATTACACGAAAGTGCACTTGGGAACTTATCGTGTTTCATTTTCCCCGCTTTTGTGCAAGCCATCACTGCTTCCCTAAATACATTCCAATTCTCCCTCACTCCCCTTACGTCCGTTGTTCTCACCTTTTTCCATTCTGTACTCAATCCCTCCCGGTACTTCCTCACACAAGTCTCCTTCCCAAGCTCACTTACTCTCACCACTCTCTTCACCCCAACATTCTCTCTTCTTTTCTGAAAACCTCTACATATCTTCACCTTCGCCTCCACAAGATAATGATCAGACATCCCTCCAGTTGCACCTCTCAGCACATTAACATCCAAAAGTCTCTCTTTCGCGCGCCTATCAATTAACACGTAATCTAATAACGCTCACTGGCCATCTCTCCTACTTACATGCGTATATTTATGTATATCTCTCTTTTTAAACCAGGTATTCACAATCACCAGTCCTTTTTCAGCACATAAGTCTACAAGCTCTTCTTCATTTCCATTTACAACACTGAACACCCCATGTATACCAATTATTCCCTCAACTGCCACAGTACTCACCTTTGCATTCAAATCACCCATCACTGTAACCCGGTCTCGTGCATCAAAACTACTAACACACTCACTCAGCTGCTCCCAAAACACTTGCCTCTCATGATCTTTCTTCTCATGCCCAGGTGCATATGCACCAATTATCACCCATCTCTCTCCATACACTTTCAGTTTTACCCATATAAGTCTCGAGTTTACTTTCTTACAGTCTATCACATACTCCTAGCACTTCTGTTTGAGGAGTAGTGCCACTCCTTCCCTTGCTCTTGTCCTCTCATTAACCCCTGACCTTACTCCCAAGCCATTCCCAAACCACTATATATATATATATATATATATATATATATATATATATATATATATATATATATATATATATATATATATATTGTTACGAATTCAACACTTATTCAGGCAAGGTCGCAAGTAACATATGTTACAAATACTACTGTTCCTTGTCTTGCAAGGACGTTATAGATTTGTCAAGTTGCACAACTCAGGATAACACAATAATAAAGTTATGGGATTGAATTAAAGACCAGCATTACACTAAATCTACTTATAATGAAAGAATTCAAGTGTACAAAGATAGGCACATAAATCAAGCATGAAACATTACGTTAACACTGAACATTAGAGTTAACATTGAACATAGGATAACATTTGTACATGACTTAACATTCCAGATAAGATTTCAAGCCAGGAGTTCTCTTTCCTCTATGGCAGTTCTTCGATAACATTACACTGATAATTATAACGGGCTTACAGCACAACACTTGGGTAATGGGCTTATAGCACAGCACTTGGGTAATGGGCTTATAGCACAGCACTTGGGTAATGGACTTATAGCACAGCAGGGCTTACAGGCTTACAACACAGCAGGACTTACAGCAAGGGTGGACCACTTACCTTATACAGCGGGTGTCATGGGTATATATTACAGTAAAGACAAGCGTTCCCTGCTAGCTATACAACCTTACGTTTTGATTGGCTATGAGCCTTAAAGTATTCTGATTGGTTGGAGGAACAGTCACACAAAACTGCGTAGATCACCCTCCCTCTGGTAAGCCTGCAGCGATGACATGTCCAGTACGGTGGCGAAATATTCCGCAGCTGATGACAACTTACTCCCCCCCCCCCCCTCCTCGGAGAAGGGTCGGGGTGCTCAAGGACAAATGACCATCTGGTTTCAAAATAAAATTAAAATTAAAGTATTACGCCTAATGCTTGGTGTGAACTGACGCTCGGAGGACGTCTCAGAGGGAGGCCTTAATCCTCGTCCTGATAAGAAATAACAATACCATATGGACACACACACGTTATATACGCGAACATGTGAGCACAAGCACACGTGTTCCGTAACACCCCCCTCCTTAAAGGAGAAAATTCCTGGAAGAGGAATTTTCTTAAGAGCGGGATAAACAATCAGCTAACACAATCTGTTAACACATGAGATGTGCTGAAAATAATGTAACGTAAAAATTGCACATAATATAACAAGGCCCATCTATTTAATATTGACTCCGTTCCCGTAACTTATGAACATTTTGAAAGGTTTGGTAGTCAGTACACTCTGATTGGCTGAAGAACACAAATATACAGTGTTATAATACAAATAGGAAAACAAAGGTTACTTCTATGATTGCTTGAATAACACATAAACAAAGTGCTACAATACAAATAGCAAAACAAAAGTTCCCTCTTCTTGGTGGGGGCTATATGTTTGGGCTCAACCTTCTTTCCGTCCTCCTGCATGGGGACCTTTCCAGCTTTTACAACACTGGCGGCATTCACAGCTAATCTGGTTGGAGCCTGCAAAATAAAACAGTTGAAAAGTAGGGTTCCTAACTAAAAAGAGAGACTGTCTCACACTGCTCATTCCCAACATCTGATATCATTCTTCAACAAATCTGTCAGAGGGGTTACGACTGTTGCAAAATTTACAATAAACATCCTATAGTACCCAACTATATACAAGCAACACCAGTTCTCTCACGCTTCCGCCCGGGTCCCAAGTCTTCGAGGCACTCGCAGCTACGTCGTCGACTTCGTCACACACGGCTACTGCTGGACGTAAGATGATGCAGACTGGCACCGTCGGTTCCAAGGGTGAAAGATCACGACTGAAATATGGTTTAGGCATGTTGACGTGGCATAATCTCCGACCTCTGCGCTTATCAGGGGTAGAGACAAAGTAATTTGAATCTCCTACACTCCAGATAATGGTGTAGGAACCCTTAGAAAGGACAACCAAGGGTTGACCTGACTGCTGTAGTAGAAGCAACACCTTGTCGCCCGCCTCAAACCTTCTTAAACGAGATCGTTTGTCATACCATATTGTCCTCCGTTCCTGAGTCTCTCTTGAATGGGCGCGAGACAAATCCTCAGTCTCACCCACTGACTCTTGTACGGACTCGTAACCAGTACAGGAGGTATCACACAGCTTCTCCTCACTAATTTCATCCTCAGGGAGAGTCTTCTCTCTTGAATGGGCATGAGACAAATCCTCAGTCTCAACGGAGTCTACACCAGGGGAGAGGGTATCACACAGCTTCTCCTCACTAATTTCATCCTCAGGGAGAGTCTTCTCTCTTGAATGGGCATGAGACAATTCCTCAGTCTCAACGGAGTCTACGCCAGGGGAGAGGGTATCACACAGCTTCCCCTCACTAGACTCGCTCTCAGGAACAGTCTTTAAGTCCGCCGTCTCAACGGAGGTTACACCAGGGGAGAGGGTATCACACAGCTTCCTCTCGCTGGCCTCACTCTCATAAAGAGTCTTTAGGTCCACTGTCTCAACGGAGGCTACACCAGGGGAGAGGGTATCACACAGCTTCCTCTCGCTGGCCTCACCCTCATGAAGAGTCTTTAGGTCCACTGTCTCAACGGAGGCTACACCAGGGGAGAGGGTATCACACAGCTTCCTCTCGCTGGTCTCAGTCGGGGGGAGAGTCTTAACTTCCTGCGTTTCAACGGAGTCTATACCAGGGGAGAGGGTATCACACAGCCTCCTCTCGCTGGCCTTCACTTCCTCCGTTTCAACGGCTATGTCGTCAGGCACACGGCCTGCCGTGCCAGCTGTCATCGACCTAGCAACATCGTGGTTGGGGACTAACTCTGGGACTTCTTCGTCAAGCTGCACTGTCTCCGTGGACTCCACCGGGCCCGTAGGCAACACCGGCATTGGGTTCATCTTCCCTCCCGCTAGGTCACTGCCTAACACAAAGTCCACACCTGAGACAGGTAACCTATCTACAACCCCTATGAGAGCATGGCCCGTGAAGAGATCTGTTTCTACCCTCACATCGACTAGTGGAGCTTCCTTGGAACCCGACAGTCCATCTAGCAAGACTCGGTCTCCAAACTCTCCTCGCGGCACCAAGCCATCCAACATCAGGGACTGCAGAGAACCAGAATCCCGTAATACAGTTACTTTTCGTCGTACACCACATCTACTAACATAGCCCTCAGACAGGAACGCATTGTAGTTCCCACAGAACGGATCCTTAACTACTCTCTCGCAACCCCTCTTTTTCCTAAGAGCAGGGACAGCCTCACCTACTTTACTAAGTGGCCCTAAAGTTGAGACGAGATTCACCGGTCTACTCACGGTAGAATCTCTAAATTCCTCCTCTCGAGCCCAGCAATCCCTCACCTGGTGCCCAGCCTTGCCACAATAAAAACAACTCTTAACTCTGTTGGAGTATATCCCCTTACTTTCATGAGTTACCGGCAAGGTAGCACATTCAGGTGGGATTACATAATCAGTGGTCCTCCCTCTGCTGTCGTAGCCCTTTGAATGCCTGCCCGCGTCACGTTTACTGAACTTTGGCACGAGATGTAAGTTACCCAACTGGGACGACACTGGTCCTGATGGTGAAGCGTGAAGTCTAAGTCTTTCACGTTCGAGAGCTAACCTAGCTTGTTCAGTCTTCTTCTTCTGCACTTGTAACTGTGCTTGTGCATTGACCTTAGCTATCTCTAGCTGCTTTCGCCAATAACTGAGATCAACATTAATATCACTCGGGATATGGGGAAGGATCGAGACTTCGACCGACGTTAATGATTGAGCGGTATTGTCACCACTGATCAACGACATGATTAATGAATCAAGGAAAGAGATTCCGTTAAGGCAAGAAATATCCTGGCAGGGTCGCCAATTTATATGTTACGAATTCAACACTTATTCAGGCAAGGTCGCCAGTAACATATGTTACAAATACTACTGTTCCTTGTCTTGCAAGGACGTTATAGATTTGTCAAGTTGCACAACTCAGGATAACACAATAATAAAGTTATGGGATTGAATTAAAGACCAGCATTACACTAAATCTACTTATAATGAAAGAATTCAAGTGTACAAAGATAGGCACATAAATCAAGCATGAAACATTACGTTAACACTGAACATTAGAGTTAACATTGAACATAGGATAACATTTGTACATGACTTAACATTCCAGATAAGATTTCAAGCCAGGAGTTCTCTTTCCTCTATGGCAGTTCTTCGATAACATTACACTGATAATTATAACGGGCTTACAGCACAACACTTGGGTAATGGGCTTATAGCACAGCACTTGGGTAATGGGCTTATAGCACAGCACTTGGGTAATGGACTTATAGCACAGCAGGGCTTACAGGCTTACAACACAGCAGGACTTACAGCAAGGGTGGACCACTTACCTCGCTGGGCTAGAAAGAGAGAGACTCAGCGGGTGTCATGGGTATATATTACAGTAAAGACAAGCGTTCCCTGCTAGCTATACAACCTTACATTTTGATTGGCTATGAGCCTTAAAGTATTCTGATTGGTTGGAGGAACAGTCACACAAAACTGCGTAGATCACCCTCCCTCTGGTAAGCCTGCAGCGATGACATGTCCAGTACGGTGGCGAAATATTCCGCAGCTGATGACAACTTACTCCCCCCCCCCCCCCTCCTCGGAGAAGGGTCGGGGTGCTCAAGGACAAATGACCATCTGGTTTCAAAATAAAATTAAAATTAAAGTATTACGCCTAATGCTTGGTGTGAACTGACGCTCGGAGGACGTCTCAGAGGGAGGCCTTAATCCTCGTCCTGATAAGAAATAACAATACCATATGGACACACACACGTTATATACGCGAACATGTGAGCACAAGCACACGTGTTCCGTAACAATATATATATATATATATATATATATATATATATATATATATATATATATATATATATATTTGTGTGTGTGTGTGTATGTATGTCTGTGTGTGTGTGTGCGTGTGTGTGTGTGTGTGTGTGTGTGTGTGTGTGTGTGTGTGTATGTGTGTGTGTGTGTGTGTGTGAGTGTGTGTGTGTGTGTGTGTGTGTATGTGTGTGTGTGTGTGTGTGTGTGTGTGTGTGTGTGTGTGTGTGTGAGTGTGTGTGTGTGTGTGTGTATGTGTGTGTGTGTGTGTGTGTGTGTGTGTGTGTGTGTGTGTGTGTGTGTGTGTGTGTGTGCGCGCTTGCGTGTGTGTGTGAGTGTGTGTATGTGTTTGTTTGTGTGTGTGTGTGTTTTTGTGTTTGTATGGAGGGGAAGAATGAGAGAGAATGACGGCTAGATACGAATACTAACGAGTACTAACAGCTGGTGTTGCTGAGGGTTTGATGAATGAGCAGGAAAGATGAGATGTTTGTGCACGAAGCCCATATACTGTTGTGAGGGATACTTAATTTAGGGAAAGCAGTGACACTTGATGAAGGGGCAGAGATAGATAGATAGATTGATAGATAAAGAGAGAGAGAGAGAGAGAGAGAGAGAGAGAGAGAGAGAGAGAGAGAGAGAGAGAGAGAGAGAGAGAGAGAGAGAGAGAGAGAGAGAGAGAGATGTAGAAGATAACTATATTTCGTTTTTATAGATATGAATATCAGAAAAATTTCTAGGCTGATCATGCCTTATTATATTAGACATGGTAAAAATTTATGAACATCTATGATATGTTGAAAATCATCCTTATTGAAAATACTGCTCGAGGAAGTTTTGTCTTATTGATGTCCAAACCTGAAATGTCAGCAGTGGTGATGGCTGATAAATACTGTCAGGCAGCGCTGGCCAGCTCAGTCCTCTACAATACCTGGCACTGGTAACACTTCTCCCGTGGCGGCGATCATCAGACTGTAAGATTAGAGTTCAGTACGGCTACATGCTGTTAATGTAGAATATAAGAGTGCTTGTATGAGTGTGTTTGCGCTTACGCATGTATGCATTGATAGAATGATCACACTAGCATGTGATGATAGTTATGTAGGTAAAAGTTCAGTTCAGTAGTTCATATAATTGTGTTCAACATATGATTTTTCTACACACGCAGCACATGTTTCACGGAGATAATCCGACTTATCAGCTGCAAACAATTCACAAAGTTTTTCAAATCTCAACACCACAACACAGATTCCATCTCAACACCACAACATAGATTCCATTTAGTTAATGCCATTCTCGACTACACACTAACATGACCGTTAAAGTGTAGGGGGGTGCCTTGTGGTTAATGGGGGGGGGGTGCCTTGTGGTTAAGGGGGATTTTTAAGGGGGGGGGGGTTCACCTGGGTAACGTGATGTGTGTTCAGCTACTTTTCTTATGTAATCGTCTCATGATAGTTCTGTCACAATGATCTGGGATCACATATCCCATATTTTTAGGCAGTTATGTTATCCGTAGTGTTATGTGAAAAGGCTTACTGGAGAGCTAGGAAGACATCTTACACATTTAGTAACAAAAATGTGTTTCGCTATTCACGCAACTTAGATAATGTAAGACAGGTACTACAAACAGTGCTTTTAATGTCTTCCAGTACAATAACGGTATCAGTAAGACCTTTTAAAAGTTGGCAAAATTATCAGAAAATGTAGAGTGTGTACGACGCCAAATGCAAGGCATGTAAAAATGTATACGTTGGCTAGACTGGCAAAACAGTAACGGAGAGATGGTATTGGCACCGTCAATCAGTACTCAGGGATGGCCACAAAAATGGGATCGCTGAACACTGTCATGAAAACGATCACCTTGTAGACCTTAACAACCTAGTCACATTGTACCCGTCTTCTGACAATGCTGCCTGTAACGTCATTGAATCTGTCTTCATTGCTAATATTAAGAACATCATTTTGTCCCCAGGTAACTTTAAAACACATCCTATTATAAGCCAAATCAATATGAAAGAATTTTTGAGAAACAATTACCATAAAAAGATACTTAAACACACACCTCGTTACACAGGTCAACTACCCCCCCTGCACAGAACCCCCCCCCCCCCCCCCCCCCCCCCCCCCCGCCCCGTTAACTATAAGGCACCCGACACTTTCCATTTGGCAGTCAGGCTAGTGTATTGTCCAGCGTGACATTAGGAAGATGGAACTTGTGTGTTGGGCATGTCATTAGGAAGATGGAACTTGTGTGTTGGGCATGACATTAGGAAGATGGAACTTGTGTGTTGGGCATGTCATTAGGAAGATGGAACTTGTGTGTTGGGCATGTCATTAGGAAGATGGAACTTGTGTGTTGGGCATGTCATTAGGAAGATGGAACTTGTGTGTTGGGCATGTCATTAGGAAGATGGAACTTGTGTGTTGGGCATGTCATTAGGAAGATGGAACTTGTGTGTTGGGCATGACATTAGGAAGATGGAACTTGTGTGTTGGGCATGTCATTAGGAAGATGGAACTTGTGTGTTGGGCATGTCATTAGGAAGATGGAACTTGTGTGTTGGGCATGTCATTAGGAAGATGGAACTTGTGTGTTGGGTGATATAAACGTTGAAATGCATAGGTATGTATATGTGCGTGTGTGGACGTTTATGTATATAAATGTGTATGTGGGTAGGTTGGTCCATTCTTTCGTCTGTTTCCTTACGCTACCTCCCTAACGCAGAAGACAGCGAAAAAGTATAATTAATGATAATATAACAATATTATAATAATAATATAACAATAATAATATAACAAAAAAGAGCGTGGTTGAGAGAGCAGAAGAGGGTGTTTTGAAATGGTTTG
Source organism: Panulirus ornatus (assembly GCF_036320965.1). Classification (NCBI taxonomy): domain Eukaryota; kingdom Metazoa; phylum Arthropoda; class Malacostraca; order Decapoda; family Palinuridae; genus Panulirus; species Panulirus ornatus. The sequence continues at coordinate 19,419,043 of NC_092269.1, forward strand.
GGCACATGGAGAGAATGAGTGAGGAAAGATTGACCAAGAGGATATATGTGTCGGAGGTGGAGGGAACGAGGAGAAGAGGGAGACCAAATTGGAGGTGGAAAGATGGAGTGAAAAAGATTTTGTGTGATCGGGGCCTGAACATGCAGGAGGGTGAAAGGAGGGCAAGGAATAGAGTGAATTGGAGCGATGTGGTATACCGGGGTTGACGTGCTGTCAGTGGATTGAATCGGGGCATGTGAAGCGTCTGGGGTAAACCATGGAAAGCTGTGTAGGTATGTATATTTGCGTGTGTGGACGTATGTATATACATGTGTATGGGGGTGGGTTGGGCCATTTCTTTCGTCTGTTTCCTTGCGCTACCTCGCAAACGCGGGAGACAGCGACAAAGCAAAAAAAAAAAAAAAAATAACATGATATATATATATATATATATATATATATATATATATATATATATATATATATATATATATATATATAAATATATATATATATATATATATATATATATATATATATTATCCCTGAGGATAGGGGAGAAAGAATACTTCCCACGCATTCCTCACGTGTCGTAAAAGGCGACTAAAGGGAACGGTAGCGGGGGGGCTGGAAACCCTCCCCTCCTTGTATTTTAACTTTCTAAAAGGGGAAAGAGAAGAAGGAGTCAGGCGGGGAGTGCTCATTCTCCTCAAAAGCTCAGACTGGGGTGTCTAAATGTGTGTGGATGTAACCAAGATAAGAAAAAAGGAGAGATGGGTAATATGTTTGAGGAAAGGAACCTGGATGTTTTGGCTCCGAGTGAAACGAAGCTCAAGGGTAAAGGGGAAGAGTGGTTTGGGAATGTCTTGAGAGTAAAGTCAGGGGTTAGTGAGTGGAGAAGAGCAAGGAATGGAGTAGCACTACTCCTGAAATAGTAGTGGTGGGAGTATGTGATAGAGTGTAAGAAAATAAACTCTAGGTTGATATGGGTAAAACTGAAAGCTCATGGAGAGAGATGGGTGATTATTGGTGCATATGCACCTGGACATGAGAAGAAAGATCATGAGAGGCAAGTGTTTTGGGAGCAGCTGAGTGAGTGTGTCAGTAGTTTTGATGCACGAGACCGGGTTATAGTTATCGGTGATTTGAATGCAAAAGTGAGTAATGTGGCAGTTTAGGGAATAATTGGTGTACATGGGGAGTTCAGTGTTGTAAATGGAAATGGTGAAGAGCTTGTAGATTTATGTGCTGAAAAAGGACTGGTTTACAAAGCTAGATATACACAAGTATACGTATGTTAGTAGTATACATGGCCAGAGAGCGTTATTGGATTACATGTTAATTTGTAGGCGCGCGAAAGAGAGACTTTTGGATGTTAATGTGCTGAGAGGTGCAACTGGAGGGATGTCTGATCATTATCTTGTGGAGGCGAAGGTGAAGATTTGTAAATGTTTTCAGAAAAGAAGAGAGAATGTTGGGGTGAAGAGAGTGGTGAGAGTAAGTGAGCTTGGGAAGGAGATTTGTGTGAGGAAGTACCAGGAGAAAATGAGTACAGAATTGAAAAAGGTGAGAACAAAGGACATAAGGGGAGTGGGGAGGAATGGGATGTATTTAAGGAAGCAGTGATTACTTGCGCAAAACCTACTTGTGGCATGAGAAGCGTGGGAGATGGGCAGATTAGTAGGGTAGTGAGTGGTGGGATGAAGAAGTAAGACTGTTAGTGAGAGAGAAGAGAGAGGCATTTGGACGATTTTTGAAGGGAAATAACGCAAATGACTGGGAGTTGTATAAGATAAAGAGGCAGGAAGTCAAGAGAAAAGTGCAAGAGGTGAAAAATAGGGCAAATGAGAGTTGGGGTGAGAGAGTATCATTAAATTTTAGGGAGAATAAAAAGATGTTTTGGAAGGAGGTAAATAAAGTGCGCAAGACAAGGGAATCAATGGGAACTTCAGTGAAGGGGGCTAATGGGGAGGTGATAACAAGTAGCGGTGATGTGAGAAGGAGATGGAGTGAGTGTTTTGAAGGTTTGTTGAATCTGTTTGATGATAGAGTGGCAGATATAGGGTGTTTTGGTCGAGGTGGTGTGCAAAGTGAGAAGGTTAGGGAGAATGATTTGGTAAACAGAGAATAGGTAGTAAAAGCTTTGCGGAAGATGAAAGCCGGCATGTCAGCGGGTTTGGATAGTATTGCAGTGGAATTTATTAAAAAAGGGGGTGACTGTATTGTTGACTGGTTGGTAAGGTTATTTGATGTATGTACGACTCATGGTGAGGTCCCTGCGGACTGGCGGAATGCTTGCATAGTGCCATTGTACAAAGGCAAAGGGGATAAAAGTGAGTGCTCAAATTACAGTGGTATAAGTTTGTTGAGTATTCCTGGTAAATTACATGGGAGGGTATTGATTGAGAGGGTGAAGGCATGTACAGAGCATGAGATTGGGGAAGAGCAGTGTGGTTTCAGAAGTGGTAGAGGATGTGTGGATCAGGTGTTTGATTTGAAGAATGTACGTGAGAAATACTTAGAAAAGCAAATGGATTTGTATGTAGCATTTATGGATCTGGATAAGGCATGTGATAGAGTTGATAGAGATGCTGGGTGGAATGTATTAAAGATATATTGAAAGTGATTGGAAAGTGATTTGTTCACAGTGAATTTAGGTTTGCGGTAGGGCTGTGTGATGTATCCATTGTTGTTTAATTTGTTTATGGACTGGGTTGTTATGGAGGAAAATGCAAGAGTTTTGGAAAGAGTGGCAAGTATGCAGTCTGTTGTGGATGAGAGAGCTTGGGAAGTGAGTCAGTTGCTGTTCGCTGATGATACATCGCCGGTGGCTGATTCGTGTGAGAAACTGCAGAAGCTGGCGACTGAGTTTGGAAAAGTGAGTGAAATAAGAAAGTTTAGGGTAAATATGAATAAGAACAAGGTTATTAGGTACAGTAGGGTTTAGGGCCGAGTGCACTGGGAGGTAAGTTTGAATGGAGAACAACTGGAGAAAGTGAAGTGGATTTGGCAGCGGATGGAACCATGGAAGCGGAAGAGAATCATAGGGTGGGGGATGGGGCGAAAGTTCTGGGAGCGTTGAAGAATGTGTAGAAGTCGAGAACATTATCTCGGAAAGCAAAAATGGCTATGTTTGAAGGAATAGTGGTTTCAACAATGTTATATGGTTCAGAGGGGTGGGCTATAGAGTTGTGCGCAGGAGGGTGGATGTGCTGGAAATGAGATGTTTGAGGACAATATGTGGTGTGAGATGGTGTGATCGCGTAAGTAATGATAGGGTTAGAGAGATGTGTGGTAATAAAAAGAGTGTGGTTGAGAGAGCAGAAGAGGGTGTTTTGAAATGGTTTGGTCACATGGAGAGAATGATTGAGGAAAGATTGACCATGAGGATATATGTGTCAGAGGTGGAGGGAGCGAGGAGAAGTGGGAGACCAAATTGGAGATGGAAAGATGGAGTGAAAAAGATTTTGAGTGATCGGGGCCTGAACATGCAGGAGGGTGAAAGGCATGCAAGGAATAGAGTGAATTGGATCGATGTGGTATACCGGAGTCGACGTGCTGTCAATGGATTGAACCAGGGCATGTGAAGCGTCTGAGGTAAACCATGGAATGTTCTGTGGGGCCTGGATGTGGAAAGGGAGCTGTGGTTTCGGTGCATTATTACATGACAGCTAGGGACTGAGTGTGAACGAATGTGGCATTTGTTTTCCTTTCCTAGCGCTACCTCGCACACATAAGGGGGGAGGTTTTTTTTTATTTCATGTGTGGCGGGGTGGCGATGGGAACGAATAAAAGCAGACAGTATGAATTATGTACATGTGTATGCATGTATATGTCTGTGTGTGTATATATATATGTATACGTTGAGATGTATAGGTATGTATATTTGCGTGTCTGGACGGGTATGTATATACATGTGTATGTGGGTGGGTTGGGCCATATCTTTCGTCTGTTTCCTTGCGCTACCTCGAAATGTATATGAATATATATATATATACATATATATATATATATATATATATATTTTTTTTTTTTATTTTTATTTATTTATTTTGCTTTGTCGCTGTCTCCCGCGTTAGCGAGGTAGCGCAAGGAAACAGACGCAAGAATTGCCCAACCCATCCACATACACATGTATATACATAAACGTCCACACACGCACATATACATACCTATACATCTCAACGTATACATATATATGCACACACAGACATATACATATATACACACGTACATAATTCATACTGTCTGCCTTTATTCATTCCTATCGCCACCTCACCAAACATGAAATAATAACCCCTTTCCCCCTCATGTGTGCGAGGTAACGCTAAGAAAAGACAACAAAGGTCACATTTGTTCACACTCAGTCTCTAGCTGTCATGTAATAATTCACCGAAACCACAGCTCCCTTTCCACATCCAGGCCCCAAAGAACTTTCCATGGTTTACCCCAGACGCTTCACATGCCCTTGTTCAATCCATTGACAGCACGTCGACCCCGGTATACCACATCGTTCCAATTCCTCTATTATTGCACGCATTTCACCCTCCTGCCTGTTCAGGCCCCGATCACTCAAAATTTTTTTCAATCCATCCGTTCACTTCCAAACTGGTCTCCCATTTATCCTCGTTCCCTCCACCTCTGACACATATATCCTCTTTGTCAATGTTTCCTCACTCATTCTCTTCATGTGACCAAACCATTTCAAAACACCCTCTTCTGCTCTCTCAAACACACTCTTTTTATTACCAACCATCTCTCTTACCCTATTATTACTTACTCGATCAAACCACCTCATACCACATATTGTCCTCAAACATCTCATTTCCAGCATATCCACCCTCCTGCGCACAACTCTATCCATAGCCAATGCCTTGCAACCATATAACATTGTTGGAACCACTATTCCTTCAAATCTACCCATTTTTGCTGTCCGAGATAATGTTCTCGACTTCCACACATTCTTCAACACTCCCAGAATTCTCGCCCCCTCTTCCACCCTATGATTCACTTCCGCTTCCATGGTTCCATCCGCTGCCAAAACTACTCCCAGATATCTAAAACACTTCACTTTCTCCAGTTTATCTCCATTCAAACTTACCTCCCAATTGACTTGACCCTCAAACCTACTGGACTTGATAACCTTGCTCTTATTCACATTTACTCTCAACTTTTTTCTTTCATACACTTAACCAAACTCAGTCACCAGCTTCTGCAGTTTCTCACATGAATCAGCCACCAGCGCTGTATCATCAGCGAACAACAACTGACTCACTTCCCAAGCTCTTTCATCCACAATAGACTGCATACTTGCCCCTCTTTCCAAAACTCTTGCATTCACCTCCGTAACAACCCCATCCATGAACAAATTAAACAATCATTGAGACATCACACACCCCTGCCCCAAACCTACATTCACTGAGAACCAATCACTTTGCTCTCTTCCTACAAGCACATATGCCTTACATCCTCGATAAAAACTTTTCACTGCTTCTAACAACTTGCGTCCCACACCATATATTTTTGATACCTTCGACAGAGCATCTATATCAACTCTATCATATGCTTTCTCCAGATCCATTAATGCTACATGCAAATCCATTCGCTTTTCTAAGTATTTCTCACATACATTCTTCAAAGCAAACACCAGATCCACACATCCTCTACCACTTCTGGAACCACACTGCTCTTCCCCAATCTGATGCTCTGTACATGCCTTCACCCTCTCAATCAAACCCTCCCATATGATTTCCTAGAAATACTCAACAAACTTATACCTCTGTAATTTGAGCACTCACCTTTGTCCCCTTTGCCTTTGTACAATGGCACTATGCAAACATTCCGCCAATCCTCAGGCACCTCACCATAAATCATATATGCGTTAAATAACCTTACCAACCAGTCAACAACACAGTCACCCAGTTTTTTAATAAATTCCACTGCAATATCATCCAAGCCCGCTGTCTTGCCGGCTTTCATCTTTCGCAAAGCTTTTACTGCCTCTTCTCTGTTTACCAAATCATTTTCCCTAAACTTCTCACTTTGCACACCACCTCGACCAAAAACCCTATATCTACCACTCTATCATCAAACACATTCAACAAACCTTCAAAATACTTACTTCATCTCCTTCTCACATCACCACTACTTGTTATCACCTCCCTGTTAGCCCCCTTCACTGAAGTTCCCATTGATTCCCTTGTCTTACGCACTTTTGATATCGACGAAGTTATCGCTTTGTCTTTCGATGGAATCTATCTTTCTTTACGCTCTGTCCGAGATCATGGCGTGGCTTCTTCCCTAACACAAGCCTTGTCATCCCTTTCATGATACTCTCTCACCCCAACTCTCATTTGCCCTCTTTTTCACCTCTTGCACCTTTCTCTTGACCTCCTGCCTCTTTCTTTTATACATCTTCCACTCATTTGCATCATTTCCCTGAAAAAATCGTCCAAACGCCTTTCTCTTCTCTTTCACTAACAATCTCACCTCTTCATCCCACCACTCCCTACCGTTTCTAATCTGCCCACCTCCCACGCTTCTCATGCCACAAGCATCTTTTGCGCAAGCCATCACTGCTTCCCTAAATACATCCCATTCCTCCCCCACTCCCCTTAACTCCTTTGTTCTTACCTTTTACCATTCTGTACTCAGTCTCTCCTGGTACTTCCTCATACAAATCTCATTACCAAGTTCACTTACTCTCACCACCCTCTTCACCCCAACATTCTCTCTTCTTTTCTGAAAACCTCTACAAATTTTCACCTTCGCCTCCAGAAGATAATGATCAGAAATCCCTCCAGTTGCACCTCTCAACACATTAACATCCAAAAGTCTATCTTTCGCGCGCCTCTCAATTAACACGTTATCCAGTAACGCTCTCTGGTCATCTCTCCTACTTACATACTTATACTTATGTATATTACTCTTTTTAAACCAGGTATTCCCAGTCACCAGTCCTTTTTCAGCACATAAATCTACAAGCTCTTCACAATTTCCATTTACAACATTGAACGCCCCATGTACTCCAATTATTCCCTCAACTGCCACATTACTCATCTTTGCATTCAAATCACCCATCACAATAACCCGGTCTCGTGCATCAAAACCACTAACATACTCATTCAGCTGCTCCCAAAATACTTGCCTCTCACGATCTTTCTTCTCATGCCCAGGTGCATATGCACCAATAATCACCCATGTGTCTCCATCAACTTTCAGTTTTACCCATATCATTCTAGAGTTTACTTTCTTACAGTCTATCACACACACACACACACACACACACACACACACACACACACACACACACACACAT
>NC_092269.1:19431339-19466610 GCF_036320965.1 Panulirus ornatus
TTCCCCACCCATCAATGTACAACCAGACCTACATTATTTGACTTACGTTTAGTTAGTAACATTTGATGTGAATTGTATCGAATGCTTTTTGAGAACATAAATAGATGATAACAAGTGTTTTACTTTCATCGCACATATTGATTGTTTCATGAAAGACATCAAACAGATGTGTAAAACATGAGTGATACGCAGAGATGGTGCTCCGCTGAATGGTTCACAAATGATGGTTTGCACAAGTTTATCAGATACAGACATTTAGGTAATATGACTATGATTTTAGGGTAGTGATTTGTTAACGTTTTTGAATACCGATGTTGCATTGGTAAAGTTCCAGTCTTCCAGAACATTTTCTTAGCAAGTGACTGAGATGAGAGGCCAAGGATTTAACTTTAATTTTTCGTCTCCATCAATGTTCTCGGATAAAACTTATGTGGGCGTACTGCTTTATGTACTCTCATTCCATTCATCGTTGATAGTATATCTTCATCTTTTATCTCAGTATGTTGCACAACGTCTTCCCTGTTTAACATTGGATTTTTTTTGGGGGGGACATAAGTTGTGTCTTCAGTCTGGTCTCCTATAGAGTCGAGCCATAGGTCTACGAAGCCGTTATTAGCATCCTTGCTCAAATGTCGTCATCTCTCCTTTACTCCTAACACTCTGCTTATAGTGAACTTACCCACATTTATTTCCAGGGCGAACACCGACCATAACAGCATTATCTAATCTGTCCACCATCTTATTCTTGTATAATATCCACCGAATTATTAGCATTGATTTGGTAACCATCTTAATTGCCAACGATCACTCCCAGACATGACTTTCTGCCTGTTACTGTGAGATTCTTCATCTTATTCTGGAAATTCTGGTACCAGGCCAGACGAACTGTTTGCGTAGCGCTCGACAATTGTTCACCCAGATTTCTGACCAACGAATCTTCTAGAAGTATGGAATTGTCATTATCATTCTTTTCTTCATTTAAGAAGTTATTGCTGAGTATAGCGGTAGGGGAGGGGTTCTGGGGGGGGACAGAGGTATGGTGCTGGTGGTTAGGGTGTGATGTAAAGCTGGGGGAGTTGAAGGGCTTGGAGGAGGGAGGGTCTTACATCTAGGGAGGGTGTCGGGGTGTGGGGGTCCGCTCAGGGCGTCCCAGCTTCAGTCTCACTAGTTCATCCTCAGAAAGTAGATTCTCTCTTGTCTTCATGTGTCTCATATGATTTTGTAGCCTGTAGACGGTGGCTCTGTGAGGAAATATGTAGACAGACATGAAATATAAAAGTAAATGAAGATGAAGGATCATTTCTCCTTCAGTGATGGTCTACTAGTGTATCCCTGAGTGGGTGACTCAGCGGCGACATCCCTGTGACCCGACAACTGAAGGAGACACACAAGAACCGAGAGAGAGAGAGAGAGAGAGAGAGAGAGAGAGAGAGAGAGAGAGAGAGAGAGAGAGAGAGAGAGAGAGAGAGAGAGAGAGAGAGAGAGAGAGAGAGAGAGAGAGAGAGAGAGAGAGAGAGAGAGAGAGAGAGTATCTCTTATTTTCGTTCAAGACATTATCTTAACGTTTAGGAAACATCAAAACTTACCGAGATATTACGTCCAAAGAAGAAGTAGATCCCATCAAGTCTTAGCGAACATAAAGGAACTCATACCAGAACGTTAGCTGCCCCACACTGCACTATACACAGTAGAGACGTGGACAGATGACCGTGACTGCCAGCAGTCTGGAGGTCCAGTGTTAACGTAGAGAAGCAATATAATGTGACTTTTCTCTGTGTTACCGACATTGCGATCCGTAAAACCTTCCTTGGCAGTCCTTCAGTTGTAATGATAACAGGTGTTGTGGCAACAGCCAAATCAGAATTCGCTCTGACGTTATGTAATTTGCTCTTCAAAACTGCTGCCAAACACATTCCATTAATTTCCTAAAGAAGGATGCTAGACCATCAGCCATATTTTCTTTTTCTTCATTTCATAAGCATACATATTTGTTGATGATTTGACGATGACACTCTTCCCTGATGTTCTAATTAAGTTGATGATGTTAGGTCCTTACAGCCATCTTCCCAAGATTGTGATGTTTCCTTTAACGAATTGAACACTATTAACCCCACCATCAAATTCAAGATTGAATAGAAATGAAGGCAAATACCCGTCTTGATGTGATAATAACCAGGGAATCTGACCACACATCCTTCAAGATCTACATGAAAATTCATCATTTCAGTACATGATTCTTCCGTAGAAATGCCTGTAGTTATAGCTGTGCTTTTAAGAGCATTGGGTATATGTGATCCCACTAGTCCAAAAGATGGTCATATATCCCTGGGGACAGAGGAGAAAGAATACTTCCCACGTATTCCCTGCGAGTCGTAGAAGGCGACTAAAAGGGGAGGGAGCGGGGGGAGGGGGGGTGGAAATCCTCCCCTATCGTTTTTAATTTTACAAAAGAAGGAACAGAGAAGGGGGGGGCCAATTTACGTCCTACACCATATACTCTTAAAACCTTCCACAAAGCATCTCTATGAACCCTATCATATAACTTCTCTAAAACCATAAATGCTACATGCAAATCCATTTGTTTTTCTAAGTATTTCTCATATACATTGTTTGAAGCAAGCACCTGATCCACACATCCCCCACCACTTCTGAAACTACACTGCTCCTCCCAAATCTGATGCTCTGTACATGCCTTCATGCTCTCAATCAATATCAGGAATGCATATATATTTTTTTCTTTTTTTTTTATACTTTGTCGCTGTCTCCCGCGTTTGCGAGGTAGCGCAAGGAAACAGACGAAAGAAATGGCCCAACCCACCCCCATACACATGTATATACATACGTCCACACACGCAAATATACATACCTACACAGCTTTCCATGGTTTACCCCAGACGCTTCACATGCCTTGATTCAATCCACTGACAGCACGTCAACCCCGGTATACCACATCGCTCCAATTCACTCTGTTCCTTGCCCTCCTTTCACCCTCCTGCATGTTCATGCCCCGATCACACAAAATCTTTTTCACTCCATCTTTCCACCTCCAATTTGGTCTCCCTCTTCTCCTTGTTCCCTCCACCTCCGACACATATATCCTCTTGGTCAATCTTTCCTCACTCATCCTCTCCATGTGCCCAAACCACTTCAAAACATCCTCTTCTGCTCTCTCAACCACGCTCTTTTTATTTCCACACATCTCTCTTACCCTTACGTTACTCACTCGATCAAACCACCTCACACCACACATTGTCCTCAAACATCTCATTTCCAGCACATCCATCCTCCTGCGCACAACTCTATCCATAGCCCACGCCTCGCAACCATACAACATTGTTGGAACCACTATTCCTTCAAACATACCCATTTTTGCTTTCCGAGATAATGTTCTCGACTTCCACACATTCTTCAAGGCCCCCAGAATTTTCGCCCCCTCCCCCACCCTATGATCCACTTCCGCTACCATGGTTCCATCCGCTGCCAGATCCACTCCCAGATATCTAAAACACTTCACTTCCTCCAGTTTTTCTCCATTCAAACTCACCTCCCAATTGACTTGACCCTCAACCCTACTGTACCTAATAACCTTGCTCTTATTCACATTTACTCTTAACTTTCTTCTTCCACACACTTTACCAAACTCAGTCACCAGCTTCTGCAGTTTCTCACATGAATCAGCCACCAGCGCTGTGTCATCAGCGAACAACAACTGACTCACTTCCCAAGCTCTCTCATCCCCAACAGACTTCATACTTGCCCCTCTTGCCAAAACTCTTGCATTTACCTCCCTAACAACCCCATCCATATATATATATATATATATATATATATATATATATATATATATATATATATATATATATATATATATATATATATATATATATTCCTTCAAACATACCCATTTTAGCTTTCCGAGATAATGTTCTCGACTTCCACACATTCTTCAAGGCTCCCAGGATTTTCGCCCCCTCCCCCACCCTATGATCCATTTCCACTTCCAGGTTCCATCCGCTGCCAGATCCACTCCCAGATATCTAAAACACTTTACTTCCTCCAGTTTTTCTCCATTCAAACTTACCTCCCAATTGACTTGACCCTCAACCCTACTGTACCTAATTACCTTGCTCTTGTTCACATTTACTCTTAACTTTCTTCTTTCACACACTTTACCAAACTCAGCACCAGCTTCTGCAGTTTCTCACATGAATCAGCCACCAGCGCTGTATCATCAGCGAACAACTCACTGACTCACTTCCCAAGCTCTCTTATCCCCAACAGACTTCATCCTTGCCCCTCTTTCCAAAACTCTTGCATTCACCTCCCTAACAACCCCATCCATAAACAAATTAAACAACCAACAATGGTTCCAACAATGTTGTATGGTTGCGAGGCGTGGGCTATGGATAGAGCTGTGCGCAGGAGGATGGATGTGCTGGAAATGAGATGTTTGAGGACAATGTGTGGTGTGAGGTGGTTTGATCGAGTAAGCAACGTAAGGGTAAGAGAGATGTGTGGAAATAAAAAGAGCGTGGTTGAGAGAGCAGAAGAGGGTGTTTTGAAATGGTTTGGGCACATGGAGAGAGTGAGTGAGGAAAGATTGACCAAGAGGATATTTGTGTCGGAGGTGGAGGGAACGAGGAGAAGTGGGAGACCAAATTGGAGGTGGAAAGATGGAGTGAAAAAGATTTTGTGTGATCGAGGCCTGAACATGCATGAGGGTGAAAGGAGGGCAAGGAATAGAGTGAATTGGATCGATGTGGTATACCGGGGTTGACGTGCTGTCAGTGGATTGAATCAGGGCATGTGAAGCGTCTGGGGTAAACCATGGAAAGCTGTGTAGGTATGTATATTTGCGTGTGTGGACGCATGTATATACATGTGTATGGGGGTGGGTTGGGCCATTTCTTTCGTCTGTTTCCTTGCGCTACCTCGCAAACGCGGGAGATAGCGGCAAAAGAAAAAAAATATATTATATATATGTATATATAAATATATATATATATATATATATATATATATATATATATATATATATATATATATATATATATATATATATATATATAAATATATATATATATATATATATTTACTGATAGTCTCTCACCCCAACTCTCATTTGCCCTTTTTTTCACCTCTTGCACCTTTCTCTTGACCTCCTGTCTCTTTCTTTTATACTTCTCCCACTCAATTGCATTTTTTCCCTGCAAAAATCGTCCAAATGCCTCTCTCTTCTCTTTCACTAATACTCTTACTTCTTCATCCCACCACTCACTACCCTTTCTAAACAGCCCACCTCCCACTCTTCTCATGCCACAAGCATCTTTTGCGCAATCCATCACTGATTCCCTAAATACATCCCATTCCTCCCCCACTCCCCTTACTTCCATTGTTCTCACCTTTTTCCATTCTGTACACAGTCTCTCCTGGTACTTCCCCACACAGGTCTCCTTCCCAAGCTCACTTACTCTCACCACCTTCTTCACCCCAACATTCACTCCTCTTTTCTGAAAACCCATACTAATCTTCACCTTAGCCTCCACAAGATAATGATCAGACATCCCTCCAGTTGCACCTCTCAGCACATTAACATCCAAAAGTCTCTCTTTCGCACGCCTGTCAATTAACACGTAATCCAATAACGCTCTCTGGCCATCTCTCCTGCTTACATAAGTATACTTATGTATATCTCGCTTTTTAAACCAGGTATTCCCAATCATCAGTCCTTTTTCAGCACATAAATCTACAAGCTCTTCACCATTTCCATTTACAACACTGAACACCCCATGCATACCAATTATTCCCTCAACTGCCACATTACTCACCTTTGCATTCAAATCACCCATCACTATAACCCGGTCTCGTGCATCAAAACCGCTAACACACTCATTCAGCTGCTCCCAAAACACTTGCCTCTCATGATCTTTCTTCTCATGCCCAGGTGCATATGCACCAATAATCACCCACCTCTCTCCATCAACTTTCAATTTTACCCATATTAATAATAAAAATAAAAATAAGAATAAAAAGATGTTCTGGAAGGAGGTAAATAGGGTGCGTAAGACAAGGGAGCAAATGGGAACTTCAGTGAAGGGCGTAAATGGGGAGGTGATAACAAGTAGTGGTGATGTGAGAAGGAGATGGAATGAGTATTTTGAAGGTTTGTTGAATGTGTCTGATGACAGAGTGGCAGATATAGGGTGTTTTGGTCGAGGTGGTGTGCAAAGTGAGAGGGTTAGGGAAAATGATTTGGTAAACAGAGAAGAGGTAGTAAAAGCTTTGCGGAAGATGAAAGCCGGCAAGGCAGCAGGTTTGGATGGTATTGCAGTGGAATTTATTAAAAAAGGGGGTGACTGTATTGTTGACTGGTTGGTAAGGTTATTTAATGTATGTATGACTCATGGTGAGGTGCCTGAGGATTGGCGGAATGCGTGCATAGTGCCATTGTACAAAGGCAAAGGGGATAAGAGTGAGTGCTCAAATTACAGAGGTATAAGTTTGTTGAGTATTCCTGGTAAACTATATGGGAGGGTATTGATTGAGAGGGTGAAGGCATGTACAGAGCATCAGATTGGGGAAGAGCAGTGTGGTTTCAGAAGTGGTAGAGGATGTGTGGATCAGGTGTTTGCTTTGAAGAATGTATGTGAGAAATACTTAGAAAAGCAAATGGATTTGTATGTAGCATTTATGGATCTGGAGAAGGCATATGATAGAGTTGATAGAGATGCTCTGTGGAAGGTATTAAGAATATATGGTGTGGGAGGCAAGTTGTTAGAAGCAGTGAAAAGTTTTTATCGAGGATGTAAGGCATGTGTACGTGTAGGAAGAGAGGAAAGTGATTGGTTCTCAGTGAATGTAGGTTTGCGGCAGGGGTGTGTGATGTCTCCATGGTTGTTTAATTTGTTTATGGAAGGGGTTGTTAGGGAGGTAAATGCAAGAGTCCTGGAAAGAGGGGCAAGTATGAAGTCTGTTGGGGATGAGAGAGCTTGGGAAGTGAGTCAGTTGTTGTTCGCTGATGATACAGCGCTGGTGGCTGATTCATGTGAGAAACTGCAGAAGCTGGTGACTGAGTTTGGTAAAGTGTGTGGAAGAAGAAAGTTAAGAGTAAATGTGAATAAGAGCAAGGTTATTAGGTACAGTAGGGTTGAGGGTCAAGTCAATTGGGAGGTGAGTTTGAATGGAGAAAAACTGGAGGAAGTGAAGTGTTTTAGATATCTGGGAGTGGATCTGTCAGCGGATGGAACCATGGAAGCGGAAGTGGATCATAGGGTGGGGGAGGGGGCGAAAATTTTGGGAGCCTTGAAAAATGTGTGGAAGTCGAGAACATTATCTCGGAAAGCAAAAATGGGTATGTTTGAAGGAATAGTGGTTCCAACAATGTTGTATGGTTGCGAGGCGTGGGCTATGGATAGAGTTGTGCGCAGGAGGATGGATGTGCTGGAAATGAGATGTTTGAGGACAATGTGTGGTGTGAGGTGGTTTGATCGAGTAAGTAACGTAAGGGTAAGAGAGATGTGTGGAAATAAAAAGAGCGTGGTTGAGAGAGCAGAAGAGGGTGTTTTGAAATGGTTTGGGCACATGGAGAGAATGAGTGAGGAAAGATTGACCAAGAGGATATATGTGTCGGAGGTGGAGGGAACGAGGAGAAGAGGGAGACCAAATTGGAGGTGGAAAGATGGAGTGAAAAAGATTTTGTGTGATCGGGGCCTGAACATGCAGGAGGGTGAAAGGAGGGCAAGGAATAGAGTGAATTGGAGCGATGTGGTATACAGGGGTTGACGTGCTGTCAGTGGATTGAATCAAGGCATGTGAAGCGTCTGGGGTAAACCATGGAAAGCTGTGTAGGTATGTATATTTGCGTGTGTGGACGTGTGTATGTACGTGTGTATGGGGGGTTGGGCCATTTCTTTCGTCTGTTTCCTCGCGCTACCTCGCAAACGCGGGAGACAGCGACAAAGTATAAAAAAAAAAAAAAAAAAAAAAAAAATATATATATATATATATATATATATATATATATATATATATATATATATATATATATATATATATATATATATATATATATATATATATATATTTTCCCTGGGGATAGGGGAGAAAGAATACTTCCCACGTATTCCCTGCGTGTCGTAGAAGGCGACTAAAAGGGGAGGGAGCGGGGGGCTGGAAATCCTCCCCTCTCAATTTTTTTTGATTTTCCAAGGGAGGGAGCGGAGAGGGGGGCCAGGTGAGGATGTTCCCTCGGTGGCCCGGTCCTCTGTTCTTGACGCTACCTCGCTAACGCGGGAAATGGCGAATAGTTTGAAAAAAAAAATATATATATATATATATATTTATATATATACATATACATATATATACATATATATATGTATATATATATATATATATATATATATATATATATATATATATATATATATATATATATATATATATATATATATATATATATATTTATATATATATATATATGTAAATGCATATTTATATACATATATATAAAAAGCGAGATATACATAAGTATACGTATGTAAGTAGGAGAGATGGCTAGAGAGCGTTATTGGATTACGTGTTAATTGATAGACGCACGAAAGAGAGACTTTTGGATGGTAATGTGCCGAGAGGTGCAACTGGAGGGATGTCTGATCATTATCTTGCGGAGGCGAAGGTGAAGATTTGTGGGGGTTTTCAGAAAAGAAGAGAGAATGTTGGGGTGAAGAGAGTGGTGAGAGTAAGTGAGCTTGGGAAGGAGACTTGTGTGAGGAAGTACCAGGAGAGACTGAGTACAGAATGGAAAAAGGTGAGAACAAAGGAGGTAAGGGGAGTAGGGGAGGAATGGGATGTATTTAGGGAAGCAGTGATGGCTTGCGCAAAAGATGCTTGTGGCATGAGAAGCGTGGGAGGTGGGTTGATTAGAAAAGGTAGTGAGTGGTGGGATGAAGAAATAAGATTATTAGTGAAAGAGAAGAGAGAGGCATTTGGACGATTTTTGCGGGTAAAAAATGCAAATGAGTGTGAGAGGTATAAAAGATAGAGGCAGGAGGTCAAGAGAAATGTGCAAGAGTTGAAAATGAGGGCAAATGAGAGTTGGGGTGAGAGAGTATCATTAAATTTCAGGGAGAATAAAAAAATGTTATGGAAGGAGGTAAATAAAGTGCGTAAGACAAGGGATCAAATGGGAACTTCAGTGAAGGGGCTAATGGGGAGGTGATAACAAGTAGTGGTGATGTGAGAAGGAGATGGAGTGAGTATTTTGAAGGTTTGTTGAATGTGTTTGATGATAGAGTGGCAGATATAGGGTGTTTTGGTCGAGGTGGTGTTCAAAGTGAGAGGGTTAGGGAAAATGATTTGGTAAATAGAGAAGAGGTAGTAAAAGCTTTACGGAAGATGAAAGCCGGCAAGGCAGTAGGTTTGGATGGTATTGCAGTGGAATTTATTAAAAAAGGGGGTGACTGTATTGTTGATTGGTTGGTAAGGTTATTTAATGTATGTATGATTCATGGTGAGGTGCCTGAGGATTGGCGGAATGCGTGCATAGTGCCATTGTACAAAGGCAAAGGGGATAAGAGTGAGCGCTCAAGAGAGAGAGGTACAAGTTTGTTGAGTATTCCTGGTAAACTATATGGGAGGGTATTGATTGAGAGGGTGAAGGCATGTACAGAGCATCAGATTGGGGAAGAGCAGTGTGGTTTCAGAAGTGGTAGATGATGTGTGGATCAGGTGTTTGCTTTGAAGAATGTATGTGAGAAATACTTAGAAAAACAAATGGATTTGTATGTAGCATTTATGGATCTGGAGAAGGCATATGATAGAGTTGATAGAGATGCTCTGTGGAAGCTTTTAAGAATGTATCGTGTGGGAGGCAAGCAGGGAAAAGTTTTTGTCGAGGATGTAATGCATGTGTACGTGTAGGAAGAGAGGAAAGTGATTGGTTCTCAGTGAATGTAGGTTTGCGGCAGGGGTGTGTGATGTCTCCATGGTTGTTTAATTTGTTTATGGAAGGGGTTGTTAGGGAGGTGAATGCAAGAGTTTTGGAAAGAGGGGCAAGTATGAAGTCTGTTGGGGATGAGAGAGCTTGGGAAGTGAGTCAGTTGTTGTTCGCTGATGATACAGCGCTGGTGGCTGATTCATGTAAGAAACTGCAGAAGCTGGTGACTGAGTTTGGTAAGGTGTGTGAAAGAAGAAAGTTAAAAGTAAATGTGAATAGGAGGAAGGTTATTAGGTACAGTAGGATTGAGGGTCAAGTCAATTGGGAGGTGATTTTGAATGGAGAAAAACTGGAGGAAGTAAAGTGTTTTAGATATCTGGGAGTGGATCTGGCAGCGGATGGAACCATGGAAGCGGAAGTGAATCATAGGGTGGGGGAGGGAGCGAAAATTCTAGGAGCCTTGAAGAATGTGTGAAAGTCGAGAACTTTATCTCGGAAAGCAAAAATGGGTATGTTTGAAGGAATAGTGGTTGCAACAATGTTGTATGGTTGCGAGGCGTGGGCTATGGATAGAGTTGTGCGCAGGAGGGTGGATGTGCTGGAAATGAGATGTTTGAGGGCAATATGTGGTGTGAGGTGGTTTGATCGAGTAAGTAATGTAAGGGTAAGAGAGATGTGTGGAAATAAAAAGACTGTGGTTGAGAGAGCAGAAGAGGGTGTTTTGAAATGGTTTGGTCACATGGAGAGAATGATTGAGGAAAGATTGACCAAGAGGATATATGTGTCAGAGGTGGAGGGAACGAAGAGAAGTGGGAGACCAAATTGGAGGTGGAAAGATGGAGTGAAAAAGATTTTGAGTGATCGGGGCCTGAACATGCAGGAGGGTGAAAGGCGTGCAAGGAATAGAGTGAATTGGAACGATGTGGTATACCGGAGTCGACCTGCTGTCAGTGGATTGAACCAGGGCATGTGAAGCGTCTGGGGTAAACCATGGAAACTTCTGTGGGGCCTGGATGTGGAAAGGGAGCTGTGGTTTCGGTGCATTATTACATGACAGCTAGAGACTGAGTGTGAACGAATGGGGCCTTTAGTGTCTTTTCCTAGCGCTACCTCGCACACACGAGGGGGGAGGGGGATGTTATTCCATGTGTGGCGAGGTGGCGATGGGAACAAATAAAGGCAGACAATATGAATTACGTACATCTGTATATAGGTATATGTCTGTGTGTGTATATATATGTGTACATTGAGATGTATAGGTATGTATATTTGCGTGTGTGGACGTGTATGGATATGCATGTGTATGTGGGCGGGTTGGGCCATTCTTTCGTCTGTTTCCTTGCGCTACCTCGCTAACGCAGGAGACAGCGACAAAGCAAAATAAATAAAATAAATAAATAAATAAATATATATATATATATATATATATATATATATATATATATATATATATATATATATATATATATTTTTTTTTTTTTTTTTTGAGCATAATAATCTCCATTAAATTGAAATACAAAGTCTTTTATGTACAATTTTATCAGTTCAATGAAATTAGACTTTGAAACAGGTAAATGAATATCATCCAAGACATCAAATAAATATTCTAAAAGGTCATCAACTGGAACTTTAGTGAAGAGTGAGGAAACATCAAAGCTAACTAGTTTGAAATCAAAATCAATATTGATATTGTTTAGCTTGTTGACTAGATCTACATTGTTCATGATATTAGAATTTGATACCTTACCCACTAAAGGGCTTGATAAGGAAACTAACCATTTTGACAATTTATATGTGATGGAGCCTACTGAACTCACTATATTTGTCATCTTTGTCCCCTTCATTGCCATATACGTATTGACTTGTCAAAACACATTAACAGAATTTTCCAGCAAGACCTATAGTGAGACTAAAGAGAGACTTTTGGATGTTAATATGCTGAGAGGTGCAACTGGAGGGATGTCTGATCATTATCTTGTGGAGGCGAAGGTGAAGATTTGTAGAGGTTTTCAGAAAAGAAGAGAGAATGTTGGGGTGAAGAGAGTGGTGAGAGTAAGTGAGCTTCGGAAGGAGACTTGTGTGAGGAAGTATCAGGAGAGACTGAGTACAGAATGGAAAAAGATGAGAACAAAGGAGGTAAGGGGAGTAGGGGAGGAATGGGTTGTATTTAGGGAAGCAGTGATGGTTTGCGCAAAAGATGCTTGTGGTATGAGAAGCGTGGGAGGTGGGTTGATTAGAAAGGGTAGTGAGTGGTGGGATGAAGAAGTAAGATTATTAGTGGAAGAGAAGAGATAGGCATTTGGACGATTTTTGCAGGGAAAAATGCAAATGAGTGGGAGATGTATAAAAGAAAGAGGCAGGAGGTCAAGAGAAATGTGCAAGAGGTGACAAAGAGGGCAAATGAGAGTGCGTAAGACAAGGGAGCAAATGGGAAATCATTTCCCTAACCCTCTCACTTTGCACACCACCTCGACCAATACACCCTATATCTGCCACTCTATCATCAAACACATTCAACAAAACCTCAAAATACTCACTCCATCTCCTTCTCATATCACCACTACTTGTTATCACCTCCCCATTAGCCCCCTTCACTGAAGTTCCCATTTGCTCCCTTGTCTTACGCACTCTATTAGCCTCCTTCCAAAACATCTTTTTATTCTCCTTAAAATTTAATGATACTCTCTCACCTCAACTCTCATTTGCCCTCTTTTTTACCTGTTGCACCTTTCTCTTGACCTCCTGCCTCTTTCTTTTATACATCTCCCACTCAATTGCATTTTTTCCCTGCAAAAATCGTCCAAATGCCTCTCTCTTCTCTTTCACTAGTAATCTTACTTCTTCATCCGACCACCACTCATATATATATATATATATATATATATATATATATATATATATATATATATATATATATATATATATATATATATTATATATATATATATATATACATGTTTGTTCCTCTTCTCCCTCTCATGTGATCGCGTACAATAACATTGTCGACCTCTTGACATGCATGTATAGACTGAAGAAGGAATTGTGTTCCAGACATTTTTCTTTACTTAACTTGTTTGTGTGGAGCAGAAGGTACATTTATCATGTCACTTAGGGTAATGGAGCGAAGGCTGACCAACACACCAACATGCTGGGATGAACGTGCGATGATCGTGTGGATGTGGAAAGAAGGTGTTTCTGCCCGGGACATTGCCAGTAAGATTGGGGCAAGTACTGCGACTGTGTACAGGTGGGTCCAACGATGGAACCGTGATGGCAGCTTCGGAACAACTGTTCGGAGGCGACGGACTCGAATAGCACTTGACAAGAATATGGCAGCTTTACTACAGCTTGTCATGTCTCGTCCGGCAACATTATCAGTGGATGGAGCTTACGCCTTGGCATTCCAATGAGCAAAGGACAGTCGGGTACAAAGCTTTAAGAAAGAGAAGATCTCTCACTACTTGTACTAACATTGACTAGATTAAGTCAAGGAATTTTGACTCTCGTCTCGAAGAGATTTACAATACTATTCCAAGTTGGCGGAACTGTGACTGCACGACTATGGAACGAATTACAAAGATACAATCCTCTTGAGCTGCAGAATCTAACATAAAGTTTGCATGAAAGTTTAATTTCAATGAGATTTTTGAAGAAATATCGACTTAAAGTTTCCCTCATAATGTAAAATAAACAGAATTCAATCCCCGATATTATCCTGTTTACTTCTAATATCCACCTGACAATATCATTAGGAGGCTTGTATATGAGGAGCGAGACTCATAACTTGGTCTAAACCTCACAGTCTACCACTATAAATGATAAGGATTCTCATACATTAGGACACAATGATTCTGTCACATCAAGAAGTACTGAACTGTCTTAGTGTTGTGCAATTATGTCTTCATGAAATGTCATGATTGTAAGGTTTTCTCTGTACCATACGGTGTGTAAGGATGGCCAAGACTCTGTTAAAGCTACAGTGTATATGAACATTACTAAACTCTCCACAATGATGATATTATACAACATTATTACATTCATGAAGGATCTACATTGAGTTAGCGTGTAGCTCAAGGAAATATTATGTAATGTTTACCGCAATAGACACTTTGTTGTATCGCTGCAACAACACGAGCCTTTTCTCCCCTCAACAGTAAATAAATAACATCTGACTTAATCATTCTGCATGAGTGAAATATGACTTTGATGATTTAGTTTTTCTTATCGCGACCTTAAATTATCATTTATGTGAAGAATACGTTATGTGGTGTGAGGTGGTTTGATCTAGTAAGTAATGAAAGGGTAAGAGAGATGTGTAGTAATAAAAATAGTATGGTTGAGAGAGCAGAAGAGGGTTTTTTGAAATGGTTTGGTCACATGGAGAGAATGAGTAAGGAAAGATTGACAAAGAGGATATATGTGTCAGAGGTGGAGGGAACGAGGAGAAGTGGGGGACCACATTGGATGTGGAAAGATGGAGTGAAAAAGATTTTGAGCGATCGGGGCCTGAACATGCAGGAGGGTGAAAGGGTGTAAGGAATAGAGTGAATTGAAACGATGTGGTATACCGGAGTCGACGTGCTGTCAATGGATTGAACCAGGGCATGTGAAGTGTCTGGGGTAAACCATGGAAAGTTTTGTGGGGTCTGGATGTGGAAAAGGCGCTATGGTTTTGTTGCATTATACAACTAGATACTGAGCGTGAACGAATGTGGCCTTTGTTGTCTTTTCCTAGCGCTACCTCGCGCGAATGCGGGGGGAGGGGGTTGTCATTTCATGTGTGGCCGGGTGGCGACGAGAATGAAAAAGGCAGCAAGTATGAATTATGTACATGTGTATTTATGTATATGTCTGTTTATGTATATATATGTATACGTTGGAATGTATAGGTATGTATATGTGCGTGTGTGGACGTGTAGGCATAAACATGTGCATGTGGGTGGGTTGGGCCATTTTTTCGCCTGTTCCCTTGCGCTATATATATATATATATATATATATATATATATATATATATATATATATATATATATATATATATATATATATATATATATATATATATATATATATATACACGTATATATACATATATATATATATACATATATATATATATATATATATATATATATATATATATATATATATATATATATATATATATATATATATATATATATATATATATATATATATATATATATATATATACATATATATATATATTGGATGGCATTAGTCCAGTTCATACAATTATCATAGTTTTTAACGTGATTAAACAAGTTATTAACTCCAACTCTATTACCAAGAGAAATATCATTGAATCTTCTATTATAAATACACAAAGAATTATGATTTTAATGTTAGTGATGGTCTATACAAATCAGATAACTTTATTGTTGATAAAATATTGACGTTTGTGTAAATAAATTATACATTTCCTTTTTCCATAGCCAGAGGTTGAACCATTATGTGACATTCATTTTTTCATTTCATTTCAAGCTAGAAGTTTCAGTTTTCTAAATTGTTTCGTACATTTTTCATATGTATATATATGCATGTGTGTGTGTGTGTGTATATGTGCGTATGTGTGTGTATGTGTGTGTATGTGTACAGAATGGAAAAAGGTGAGAACAATGGAAGTAAGGGGAGTGGGGGAGGAATGGGATGTATTTAGGGAATCAGTGATGGATTGCGCAAAAGATGCTTGTGGCATGAGAAGAGTGGGAGGTGGGTTGATTAGAAAGGGTAGTGAGTGGTGGGATGAAGAAGTAAGAGTATTAGTGAAAGAGAAGAGAGAGGCATTTGGACGATTTCTGCAGGGAAAAAATGCAATTGAGTGGGAGATGTATAAAAGAAAGAGACAGGAGGTCAAGAGAAAGGTGCAGGAGGTGAAAAAAAGGGCAAATGAGAGTTGGGGTGAGAGAGTATCATTAGATTTTAGGGAGAATAAAAAGATGTTCTGGAAGGAGGTAAACAAAGTGCGTAAGACAAGGGAGCAAATGGGAACTTCAGTGAAGGGCGCAAATGGGGAGGTGATAACAAGTAGTGGTGATGTGAGAAGGAGATGGAGTGAGTATTTTGAAGGTTTGTTGAATGTGTTTGATGATAGAGTGGCAGATATAGGGTGTTTTGGTCGAGGTGGTGTGCAAAGTGAGAGGGTTAGGGAAAATGATTTGGTAAACAGAGAAGAGGTAGTGAAAGCTTTGCGGAAGATGAAAGCTGGCAAGGCAGCAGGTTTGGATGGTATTGCAGTGGAATTTATTTAAAAAGGGGGTGACTGTATTGTTGACTGGTTGGTAAGGTTATTTAATGTATGTATGACTCATGGTGAGGTGCCTGAGGATTGGCGGAATGCGTGCATAGTGCCATTGTACAAAGGCAAAGGGGATAAGAGTGAGTGCTCAAATTACAGAGGTATAAGTTTGTTGAGTATTCCTGGTAAATTATATGGGAGGGTATTGATTGAGAGGGTGAAGGCATGTACAGAGCATCAGATTGGGGAAGAGCAGTGTGGTTTCAGAAGTGGTAGAGGATGTGTGGATCAGGTGTTTGCTTTGAAGAATGTATGTGAGAAATACTTAGAAAAGCAAATGGATTTGTATGTAGCTTTTATGGATCTGGAGAAGGCATATGATAGAGTTGATAGAGATGCTCTGTGGAAGGTTTTAAGAATATATGGTGTGGGAGGCAAGTTGTTAGAAGCAGTGAAAAGTTTTTATCGAGGATGTAAGGCATGTGTACGTGTAGGAAGAGAGGAAAGTGATTGGTTCTCAGTGAATGTAGTTTTGCGGCAGGGGTGTGTGATGTC
This sequence comes from Panulirus ornatus, assembly GCF_036320965.1. Lineage (NCBI taxonomy): Eukaryota > Metazoa > Arthropoda > Malacostraca > Decapoda > Palinuridae > Panulirus > Panulirus ornatus. The sequence goes on from NC_092269.1 coordinate 19,448,090, forward strand.
TCCATGGTTGTTTAATTTGTTTATGGATGGGGTTGTTAGGGAGGTGAATGCAAGAGTTTTGGAAAGAGGGGTAAGTATGAAGTCTGTTGGGGATGAGATAGCTTGGGAAGTGAGTCAGTTGTTCGCTGATGATACAGCGCTGATGGCTGATTCATGTGAGAAACTGCAGAAGCTGGTGACTGATTTTGGTAAAGTGTGTGAAAGAAGAAAGTTAAGAGTAAATGTGAATAAGAGCAAGGCTATTAGGTACAGTAGGATTGAGGCTCAATTCAATTGGGAGGTGAGTTTGAATGGAGAAAAACTGGAGGAAGTAAAGTGTTTTAGATATCTGGGAGTGGATCTGGCAGCGGATGGAACCATGGAAGCGGAAGTGGATCATAGGGTGGGGGAGGGGGCGAAAATTCTGGGAGCCTTGAAGAATGTGTGGAAGTCGAGAACAGTAACTCGGAAAGCAAAAATGGGTATGTTTGAAGGAATAGTGGTTCCAACAATGTTGTATGGTTGCGAGGCGTGGGCTATGGATAGAGTTGTGCGCAGGAGGATGGATGTGCTGGAAATGAGATGTTTGAGGACAATGTGTGGTGTGAGGTGGTTTGCTCGAGTAAGGAACGTAAGGGTAAGAGAGATGTGTGGAAATAAAAAGAGCGTGGTTGAGAGAGCAGAAGAGGGTGTTTTGAAATGGTTCGGGCACATGGAGAGAATGAGTGAGGAAAGATTGACCAAGAGGATATATGAGTCGGAGGTGGAGGGAACGAGTAGAAGAAGGAGACAAAATTGGAGGTGGAAAGATGGAGTGAAAAAGATTTTGTGTGATCGGGGCCTGAACATGCAGGAGGGTGAAAGGAGGGCAAGGAATAGAGTGAATTGGATCGATGTGGTATACCGGGGTTGACGTGCTGTCAGTGGATTGAATCAGGGCATGTGAAGCGTCTGGGGTAAACCATGGAAAGCTGTGTAGGTATGTATATTTGCGTGTGTGGACGTATGTATATACATGTGTATGGGGGTGGGTTGGGCCATTTCTTTCGTCTGTTTCCTTGCGCTACCTCGCAAACGCGGGAGACAGCGACAAAGCAAAAAAAAAAAAAAAAAAAAAAGAATTTGTGAAATGATAAGTTTATGAACGCTCGTTGTATGTTTTGGACAATCACATGTTTACCAAATAGCGTCCTAGCTTCGTCTCTTCGATATAAATCAACTGACGTATATTTCTCTCTTGTGTCTTCCCTGATGATGTGATTATTGCACAAAAGTACACTTGGGAACTTATCGTGCTTCATTTTCCCCGTGGACTTATAGGAATATATATATATATATATATATATATATATATATATATATATATATATATATATATATATATATTTTTTTTTTTTTTTTTTTTGCCGCTGTCTCCAGCGTTTGCGAGGTAGCGCAAGGAAACAGACGAAAGAAATGGCCCAACCCACCCCCATACACATGTATATACATACGTCCACACACGCAAATATACATACCTACACAGCTTTCCATGGTTTACCCTAGACACTCTTCACATGCCTTGATTCAATCCACTGACAGCACGTCAACCCCAGTATACCACATCGCTCCAATTCACTCTATTCCTTGCCCTCCTTTCACCCTCCTACATGTTCAGGCCCCGATCACACAAAATCTTTTTCACTCCATCTTTCCACCTCCAATTTGGTCTCTCTTCTCCTCGTTCCCTCCACCTCCGACACATATATTCTCTTGGTCAATCTTTCCTCACTCATTCTCTCCATGTGCCCGAACCATTTCAAAACACCCTCTTCTGCTCTCTCAACCACGCTCTTTTTATTTCCACACATCTCTCTTACCCTTACGTTCCTTACTCGAGCAAACCACCTCACACCACACATTGTCCTCAAACTTCTCATTTCCAGCACATCCATCCTCCTGCGCACAACTCTATCCATAGCCCACGCCTCGCAACCATACAACATTGTTGGAACCATTATTCCTTCAAACATACCCATTTTTGCTTTCCGAGTTACTGTTCTCGACTTCCACACATTCTTCAAGGCTCCCAGAATTTTCGCCCCCTCCCCCACCCTATGATCCACTTCCGCTTCCATGGTTCCATCCGCTGCCAGATCCACTCCCAGATATCTAAAACACTTTACTTCCTCCAGTATTTCTCCATTCAAACTCACCTCCCAATTGAATTGACCCTCAACCCTACTGTACCTAATAACCTTGCTCTTATTCACATTTACTCTTAACTTTCTTCTTTCACACACTTTACCAAACTCAGTCACCAGCTTCTGCAGTTTCTCATATGAATCAGCCACCAGCGCTGTATCATCAGCGAACAACAACTGACTCACTTCCCAAGCTATCTCATCCCCAACAGACTTCATACTTGCCCCTCTTTCCAAAACTCTTGCATTCACCTCCCTAACAACCCCATCCATAAACAAATTAAACAACCATGGAGACATCACACACCCCTGCCGCAAACCTACATTCACTGAGAACCAATCACTTTCCTCTCTTCCTACACGTACACATGCCTTACATCCTCGATAAAAACTTTTCACTGCTTCTAACAACTTTCCTCCCACACCATATATTCTTAATACCTTCCACAGAGCATCTCTATCAACTCTATCATATGCCTTCTCCAGATCCATAAATGCTACATACAAATCCATTTGCTTTTCTAAGTATTTCTCACATACATTCTTCAAAGCAAACACCTGATCCACACATCCTCTACCACTTCTGAAACCACACTGCTCTTCCCCAATCTGATTCTCTGTACATGCCTTCACCCTCTCAATCAATATCCTCCCATATAATTTACCAGGAATACTCAACAAACTTATACCTCTGTATACATATTTTCTTTCTTTCTTTTAAACTATTCGCCATTTCCCGCGTTAGCGAGGTAGCGTTTAGAACAGAGGACTGGGCCTTTGTTGGAATATCCTCACCTGACCCCTCTGTTCCTTCTTTTAGAAAATCAAAAAAAAAGAGAGGGGAGGATTTCCAGGGAATACGTGGGAAGTATTCTTAATCCCCTATCCCCAGGGATAATATATACACATACATATATATATATATATATATATATATATTTTATATCATTTCTTATTATACTTTGTCGCTGTCTCCCGCGTTTGCGAGGTAGCGCAAGGAAACAGACGAAAGAAATGGCCCAACCTCCCCCCCCCATACACATGTATATACATACGTCCACACACGCAAATATACATACCTACACAGCTTTCCATGGTTTACCCCAGACGCTTCACATGCCTTGATTCAATCCACTGACAGCACGTCAACCCCGGTATACCACATCGCTCCAATTCACTCTATTCCTTGCCCTCCTTTCACCCTCCTGCATGTTCAGGCCCCGATCACACAAAATCTTTTTCACTCCATCTTTCCACCTCCAATTTGGTCTCCCTCTTCTCGTTCCCTCTACCTCCGACACATATATCCTCTTGGTCAATCTTTCCTCACTCATTCTCTCCATGTGCCCAAACCACTTCAAAACACCCTCTTCTGCTCTCTCAACCACGCTCTTTTTATTTCCACACATCTCTCCTACCCTTACGTTACTCACTCGATCAAACCACCTCACACCACACATTGTCCTCAAACATCTCATTTCCAGCACATCCATCCTCCTGCGCACAACTCTATCCATAGCCCACGCCTCGCAACCATACAACATTGTTGGAACCACTATTCCTTCAAACATACCCATTATTGCTTTCCGAGATAATGTTCTCGACTTCCAAACATTCTTCAAGGCCCCCAGAATTTTCGCCCCCTCCCCCACCCTATGATCCACTTCCTCTTCCATGGTTCCATCCGCTGCCAGATCCACTCCCAGATATCTAAAACACTTCACTTCCTCCAGTTTTTCTCCATTCAAACTCACCTCCCAATTGACTTGACCCTCAACCCTACTGTACCTAATAACCTTGCTCTTATTCACATTTACTCTTAACTTTCTTCTTCCACACACTTTACCAAACTCAGTCACCAGCTTCTGCAGTTTATATATATATATATATATATATATATATATATATATATATATATATATATATATATATATATATATATATATATATATATATATATATATATATATATATATATATATATATATATATATATATATATATATATATATATATATATTAGTGAAATAGAAGAGAGAGGCATTTGGACGATTTTTGCAGGGAAAAAATGCAATTGAGTGGGAGATGTATAGAAGAAAGAGACAGTAGGTCAAGAGAAAGGTGCAAGAGGTGAAAAAAAGGGCAAATGAGAGTTGGGGTGAGAGAGTATCATTAAATTTTAGGGAGAATAAAAAGATGTTCTGGAAGAAGGTAAATAAAGTGCGTAAGACAAGGGAGCAAATGGGAACTTCAGTGAAGGGTGCAAATGGGGAGGTGATAACAAGTAGTGGTGATGTGAGAAGGAGATTGAGTGAGTATTTTGAAGGTTTGTAGAATGTGTTTGATGATAGAGTGGAAGATATAGGGTGTTTTGGTCGAGGTGGTGTGCAAAGTGAGAGGGTTAGGGAAAATGATTTGGTAAATAGAGAAGAGGTAGTAAAAGCTTTGCGGAAGATGAAATCCGGCAAGGCAGCAGGTTTGGATGGTATTGCAGTGGAATTTATTAAAAAAGGGGGTGACTGTATTGTTGACTGGTTGGTAAGGTTATTTAATGTATGTATGACTCATGGTGAGGTGCCTAAGGATTGGCGGAATGCGTGCATAGTGCCATTGTACAAAGGCAAAGGGGATAAGAGTGAGTGCTCAAATTGCAGAGGTATAAGTTTGTTGAGTATTCTTGGTAAATTATATGGGAGGGTATTGATTGAGCGGGTGAAGGCATGTACAGAGCATCAGATTGGGGAAGAGCAGTGTGGTTTCAGAAGTGGTAGAGGATGTGTGGATCAGGTGTTTGCTTTGAAGAATATATGTGAGAAATACTTAGAAAAGCAAATGGATTTGTATGTAGCATTTATGGATCTGGAGAAGGCATATGATAGAGTTGATAGAGATGCTCTGTGGAAGGTATTAAGAATATGTGGTGTGGGAGGCAAGTTGTTAGAAGCAGTGAAAAGTTTTTATCGAGGATGTAAGGCATGTGTACGTGTAGGAAGAGAGGAATGTGATTGGTTCTCAGTGAATGTAGTTTTGCGGCAGGGGTGTGTGATGTCTCCATGGTTGTTTAATTTGTTTATGGATGGGGTTGTTAGGGAGGTAAATGCAAGAGTTTTGGAAAGAGGGGCAAGTATGAAGTCTGTTGGGGATGAGAGAGCTTCGGAAGTGAGTCAGTTGTTGTTCGCTGATGATACAGCGCTGGTGGCTGATTCATGTGAGAAACTGCAGAAGCTGGTGACTGAGTTTGGTAAAGTGTGTGAAAGAAGAAAGTTAAGAGTAAATGTGAATAAGAGCAATGTTATTAGGTACAGTAGGGTTGAGGGTCAAGTCAATTGGGAGGTGAGTTTGAATGGAGAAAAACTGGAGGAAGTAAAGTGTTTTAGACATCTGGGAGTGTATCTGGCAGCGGATGGAACCATATAAGCGGAAGTGGATCATAGGGTGTGGGAGGGGGCGAAAATTCTGGGACCCTTGAAGAATGTGTGGAAGTCGAGAACATTATCTCGGAAAGCAAAAATGGGTATGTTTGAAGGAATAATGGTTCCAACAATGTTGTATGGTTGCGAGGCGTGGACTATGGATAGAGTTGTGCGCAGGAGGATGGATGTGCTGGAAATGAGATGTTTGAGGACAATATGTGGTGTGAGGTGGTTTGATCGAGTAAGTAACGTAAGGGTAAGAGAGATGTGTGGAAATAAAAAGATCGTGGTTGAGAGAGCAGAAGAGGGTGTTTTGAAATGGTTTGGGGACATGGAGAGAATGAGTGAGGAAAGATTGACCAAGAGGATATATGTGTCGGAGGTGGAGTGAACGAGGAGAAGAGGGAGACCAAATTGGAGGTGGAAGGATGGAGTGAAAAAGATTTTGTGTGATCGGGGCCTGAACATGCAGGAGGGTGAAAGGAGGGCAAGGAATAGAGTGAATTGGAGCGATGTGGTATACCGGGGTTGACGTGCTGTCAGTGGATTGAATCAAGGCATGTGAAGCGTCTGGGGTAAATCATGGAAAGCTGTGTAGGTATGTATATTTGCGTGTGTGGACGTATGTATATACATGTGTATGGGGGTGGGTTGGGCCATTTCTTTCGTCTGTTTCCTTGCGGTACCTCGCAAACGCGGGAGACAGCGGCAAAAAAAAAAAAAGAAAAAAAAAAAATATATATATATATATATATATATATATATATATATATATATATATATATATATATATATATATATATATATATATATATATATACTCATTATGCTTAGTCGCCGTCTCCCCCGTTAGTGAAGTAGCACAGGGATACAGACGAAGCAATGGCTCAACCCACCCACATACACATGTTTATACATACTCGTCCACACACGCACACATACATACCTATAAATCTCAACTTATACATACATATACATACACAGACATATACATATATACATATGTACGTATTTATACTTGCTGCCTTCATTCATTCTCGTCGCCACCCCGCCCCACGTGAAATGGCGCCCCATTCCCACGCGTGCGAACGAGGTAGCGCTAGGAAAAGACAACAAAGGCCACATTCGTTCACACTCTCTCTCTAGCTGTCATTTGTAATGCACCGAAACCACAGCTCCCTTTGCACGTCCAGGCCCAACAAAATATTCCATGGTTTACCTTTAGACGCTTCATATGCCTTGGTTCAATCCATTGACAGCACGTCGACCCAGAAATACCACACCGTTTCAATTCACTCTATTCCTTGCACGCCTTTCACCCTCCTGGATGTTCTGGCCCCGATCGCTCAAAATCTTTTTCACTCCATCCTTCCATCTCCAATTTTGTCTCCCATTTCTCTTCGTTCCCTCCACCTCTAATATATATATATCCTCTTTCTCAATCATTCCTCACTCAATCTCTCCATATGACCAAATCATTTCAATATACCCTTTCCTGCTCCCTCAACCACACCCCTTTTATTACCACACATCTCTCTTACCCTTTCATTACTTACTCGATCAAACCACCTCACACCACATATTGTCCTCAAACATCTCATTTCCAACACATCCACCCTGCTCCGCACAGCCCTATCTATAGCCCATGCCTCGCAACCATAAAACATTGTTGGAACCGCTATTCCTTCAAACATACCCATTTTTGCTCTCCGAGATAACGTTTTCAACTTCCACACATTCCTCACCGCTCCCAGAACCTTCGCCCCCTCCCCCATCCTGTGACTCACTTCCGCTTCCATGGTTCCATCCGCTGCTAACTCCACTCCCAGATACCTTAAAGACTTCACTTTCTCCAGTTTTTCTCCATGCAAACGTACCTCCCAGTTTACTTGTCACTCAACCCTACTGAACCTAATAACCTTGCTCTTATTCACATATACTCTCAGCTTTCTTCTTTCACACACTTTACCAAACTCAGTCACCAACTTCTGCGGTTTCTCACCCGAATCAGCCACCAGCCCTTTATCATCAGCGAACAACAACTGACTCACCTCCAAAGCCCTCTCATCCACAACAGACTGCATACTTCCCCCTCTTTGCAAAACTCTTGCAATCACCTCCCTAATAACCCCACACATAAACAAATTAAACAACCATGGAGACATCACACACCCCTGTCGCAAACCGATATTCTCTGAGAACCAATCACTTTCATCTCTTCCCAGTCGCACACATGCCTTACATCCTCGATAAAAACTTTTCACTGCTTCTAGCAACTTGCCTCCCACACCATATATTCTTAATACCTTCTACAGAGCATCTCTATCAACTCTATCATATGCCTTCTCCAGATTCGTAAATGCTACATACAAATCCATTCGCTTTTCTAAGTATTTCTCACATACATTCCTTAAGACAAACACTTGATCCACACATCCTCTACCACTTCTGAGAAAAAACTGCTCCTCTCCAATCTGATGCTCTGTACAGGCCTTCACCCTCTCAATCAATACCCTCCCATATAATTTCCCAGGAATACTCAACAAACGTATACCTCTATAATTTGAGCACTCACTCTTATCCCCTTTGCTTTTGTACAATGGCACTATGCACGCATTCTGCCAATCCTCCGGCACCTCACCATGCGTCATACATACTTTAGATATCCTCACCCACAAGTAAAGAACACAGTCACCCCTTTTTTAATAAATTCCACTGCAATACCATCCAAACCTGCTGCCTTGCCGGCTTTCATCTTCAGCAAAGCTTTTACTACCTCTTCTCTGTTTACCAAATCATTCTCCCTAACCCTCTCACTTGGCACACCAACTCGTCCAAAACACTCTATATCTGCCACTTTATCATCTAACACATTCAACAAACCTTCAAAATTCTCACTCCATCTCCTTCTTACATCAGCACTACTTGTTATTACTTCCCCATTAGCCCCTTTCACCGATTTTCCCATTTGTTCTCTTATCTTAAGCACTTTATTTACCTCCTTCCAAAACATCTTTTTATTCTCCCAAAATTTTAACGATAGTCTCTCACCCCAACTTTCATTTGCCCTTTTTTCACCTCCTAGCTCTCTCTCTCTCTCTCTCTCTCTCTCTCTCTCTCTCTCTCTCTCTCTCTCTCTCTCTCTCTCTCTCTCTCTCTCTCTCTCTCTCTCTCTCTTTATATATATATATATATATATATATATATATATATATATATTATAATAGGGTAAGAGAGATGTGTGATAATATAGTGTGGCTGAGAGAGCAGCAGAGGGTTTTTTGAAATGGTTTGGTCACATGGAGAGAATGAGTGAGGAAAGATTGACGAAGAGGATATATGTGTCAGAGGTGGAGGGAACGAGGAAAAGTGGGAGACCAGATTGGAGGTGGAAAGATGGAGTGAAAAAGATTTTGAGCGATCGTGGCCTGAACATGCAGGAGGGTGAAAGGCGTGCAAGGAATAGATTGAATTGGAACGATGTGGTATACCGGGGTCGACGTGCTGTCATTGGATTGAACCAGGGCATGTGAAGCGTCTGGGGTAAACCATGGAAAGTTCTATGTTGCCTGGATGTGGAAAGGGAGCTGTGGTTTCGGTGCATTATCACATGATAGCTAGAGACTGAGTGTGAACGAATGTGGCCTTTGTTGTCTTTTCCTAGCGCTACCTCGCGCACATAACGGGGGAGGCGGTTGTTATTTCATGTGTGGCGGGGTGGCGATGGGAATGAATAAAGGCAGGCAGTAAGAATTATGCACATTTATATATATATGTATATGTCTGTGTGTGTATATGTATACGTTGAGATGTATAGGTATGTATAGTTGTCTCTGTGGACGTGTATTCATATACATGTGTATATGGGTGGGTTGGGCCATCCTTTCTATGATAATAATAATTATATATATATATATATATATATATATATATATATATATATATATATATATATATATATATATATATATATATATATATATATATATATATATATATACATATATACATATATATTATCTATTATTATTTTGCTTTCTTGCTGTCTCCCGCGTTAGCGAGGTAGCGCAAGGAAACAGAAGAAAGGATGGCCCAACCCACCCACATACAACTGTATATATATATATATATATATATATGTATATATATATATATATATATATATATATATATATATATATATATATATATATATATATATATATATATATATATATATATATATATCCCTGAAGATAGGGGAGAAAGAACACTTCTCACGCATCCCTCACGTGTCGTAGAAGGCGACTAAAGGGGACGGGAGCATGGGGCCAGAAACCCTCCCCTCCTTGTATTTTAACTTTTTAAAAGGGGAAACAGAAGAGGGAGTCACACGGGGAGTGCTCATCCTCCTCGAAGGCTCAGATTGGGGTGTCTAAATGTGTGTGGATGTAACCAAGATGAGAAAAAAGGAAAGATAGGTAGCATGAATGTTGGGGTGAAGAGGGTGATGAGAGTAAGTGAGCTTGAGAAGGAGTTCTGTGTGAGGAAGTACCAGGAGAGACTGAGTACAGAATGGAAAAAGGTGAGAACAATGGAAGTAAGGGGAGTGGGGGAGGAATGGGATGTATTTAGGGAATCAGTGATGGATTGCGCAAAAGATGCTTGTGGCATGAGAAGAGTGGGAGGTGGGTTGATTAGAAAGGGTAGTGAGTGGTGGGATGAAGAAGTAAGAGTATTAGTGAAAGAGAAGAGAGAGGCATTTGGACGATTTCTGCAGGGAAAAAATGCAATTGAGTGGGAGATGTATAAAAGAAAGAGAGAGGAGGTCAAGAGAAAGGTGCAAGAGGTGAAAAAAAGGGCAAATGAGAGTTGGGGTGAGAGAGTATCATTAAATTTTAGGGAGAATAAAAAGATGTTCTGGAAGGAGGTAAATAAAGTGCGTAAGACAAGGGAGCAAATGGGAACTTCGGTGAAGGGCGCAAGTGGGGAGGTGATAACAAGTAGTGGTGATGTGAGAAGGAGATGGAGTGAGTATTTTGAAGGTTTGTTGAATGTGTTTGATGATAGAGTGGCAGATATAGGGTGTTTTGGTCGAGGTGGTGTGCAAAGTGAGAGGGTTAGGGAAAATGATTTGGTAAACAGAGAAGAGGTAGTGAAAGCTTTGCGGAAGATGAAATCCGGCAAGGCAGCAGGTTTGGATGGTATTGCAGTGGAATTTATTAAAAAAGAGGGTGACTGTATTGTTGACTGGTTGGTAAGGTTATTTAATGTATGTATGACTCATGGTGAGGTGCCTGAGGATTGGCGGAATGCGTGCATAGTGCCATTGTACAAAGGCAAAGGGGATAAGAGTGAGTGCTCAAATTACAGAGGTATAAGTTTGTTGAGTATTCATGGTAAATTATATGGGAGGGTATTGATTGAGAGGGTGAAGGCATGTACAGAGCATCAGATTGGGGAAGAGCAGTGTGGTTTCAGAAGTGGTAGAGGATGTGTGGATCAGGTGTTTGCTTTGAAGAATGTATGTGAGAAATACTTAGAAAAGCAAATGGATTTGTATGTAGCATTTATGGATCTGGAGAAGGCATATGATAGAGTTGATAGAGATGCTCTGTGGAAGGTATTAAGAATATATGGTGTGGGAGGAAAGTTGTTAGAAGCAGTGAAAAGTTTTTATCGAGGATGTAAGGCATGTGTACGTGTAGGAAGAGAGGAAAGTGATTGGTTCTCAGTGAATGCAGGTTTGCGGCAGGGGTGTGTGATGTCTCCATGGTTGTTTAATTTGTTTATGGATGGGGTTGTTAGGGAGGTAAATGCAAGAGTTTTGGAAAGAGGGGCAAGTATGAAGTCTGTTGGGGATGAGAGAGCTTGGGAAGTGAGTCAGTTGTTGTTCGCTGATGATACAGCGCTGGTGACTGAGTTTGGAAAAGTGTGTGGAAGAAGAAAGTTAAGAGTAAATGTGAATAAGAGCAAGGTTATTAGGTACAGTAGGGTTGAGGGTCAAGTCAATTGGGAGGTGAGTTTGAATGGAGAAAAACTGGAGGAAGTGAAGTGTTTTAGATATCTGGGAGTGGATCTGGCAGCGGATGGAACCATGGAAGCGGAAGTGGATCATAGGGTGTGGGAGGGGGCGAAAATCCTGGGTGCCTCGAAGAATGTGTGGAAGTCGAGAACATTATCTCGGAAAGCAAAAATGGGTATGTTTGAAGGAATAATGGTTCCAACAATGTTGTATGGTTGCGAGGCGTGGGCTATGGATAGAGTTGTGCGCAGGAGGATGGATGTGCTGGAAATGAGATGTTTGAGGACAATGTGTGGTGTGAGGTGGTTTGATCGAGTGAGTAACGTAAGGGTAAGAGAGATGTGTGGAAATAAAAAGAACGTGGTTGAGAGAGCAGAAGAGCGTGTTTTGAAGTGGTTTGGGCACATGGAGAGGATGAGTGAGGAAAGATTGACCAAGAGGATATGTGTGTCGGAGGTGAAAGGGAACAAGGAGAAGAGGGAGACCAAATTGGAGGTGGAAATATGGAGTGAAAAAGATTTTGTGTGATCGGGGCCTGAGCATGCAGGAGGGTGAAAGGAGGGCAAGGAATAGAGTGAATTGGATCGATGTGGTATACCGGGGTTGACGTGCTGTCAGTGGATTGAAGCAGGGCATGTGAAGCGTCTGGGGTAAACCATGGAAAGCTGTGTAGGTATGTATATTTGCGTGTGTGGACGTATGTATATACATGTGTATGGGGGGGGGAGTTGGGCCATTTCTTTTGTCTGTTTCCTTGCGCTACCTCGCAAACGCGGGAGACAGCGACAAAGTATAATAAAAAAAAAAATATAAGGTAGCATGTTCGAGGAAAGGAACCTGGATGTTTTGGCTCTGAGTGAAACGAAGCTCAAGGGTAAAGGGGAAGAGTTGGTTTGGGAATGTATTGTGAGTAAAGTCAGGGGTTAGTGAGAGGACAAGAGTAAGGGAAGGAGTAGTACTACTCCTGAAACAGGAGTTGTGGGAGTATGTGATAGAGTGTATGATATATGATATGGGTAAAACTGAAAGTTGATGGAGAGAGACGGGTGATTATTGGTGCACAGGCACCTGGGCATGAGAAGAAAGATCATGAGAGGCAAGTGTTTTGGGAGCAGCTGAATGAGTGTGTTAGTTGTTTTGATGCACGAGACCGGGTTATAGTGATGGGTGATTTGAATGCAAAGGTGAGTAATGTGGCAGTTGAGGGAATGATTGGTATACATGGGGTGTTCAGTGTTGTAAATGGAAAAGGTGAGGAGCTTGTAGATTTATGTACTGAAAAATGACTGGTGATTGGGAATACCTGGTTTAAAAAGAGAGATATACATAAGTATACGTATGTAAGTAGGAGAGATGGCCAGAGAGCGTTATTGGATTACGTGTTAATTGATAGGCGCGCGAGAGAGACTTTTGGATGTTAATATGCTGAGAGATGCAACTGGAGGGATGTCTGATCATTATCTTGTGGAGGCGAACTTGAAGATTTGTAGGGGTTTTCAGAAAAGAAGAGAGAATGTTGGGGTGAAGAGAGTGGTGAGAGTAAGTGAGCTTGGGAAGGAGACTTGTGTGAGGAAGTACCAGGAGAGACTGAGTACATAATGGAAAAAGGTGAGAACAAAGGAGGTAAAGGGAGTGGGGGAGGAATGGGATGTATTTAAGGAAGCAGTGATGGCTTGCGCAAAAGATGCTTGTAGCATGAGAAGTGTGGGAGGTGGGTTGATTAGAAAGGGTAGTGAGTGGTGGAATGAAGAAGTAAGATTATTAGTGAAAGAGAAGAGATAGGAATTTTTGGACGATTTTTGAAGGAAAAAATGCAAATGAGTGAGAGATGTATCAAAGAAAGAGGCAGGAGGTCAAGAGAAAGGTGCAAGAGGTGAAAAAGAGGGCAAATGAGAATTGGGGTGAGAGAGTATCATTAAATTTAAGGGAGAATAAAAAGATGTTTTGGAAGGAGGTAAATAAATTGCGTAAGACAAGGGAGCAAATGGGAAGTTCAGTGAAGGGAGCTAATGGGGTGGTGATAACAAGTAGTGGTGATGTGACAAGGAGATGGAGTGAGTATTTTAAAGGTTTGTTGACTGTGTTTGATGACAGAGTAGCAGGTATTGGGTGTTTTGGTCGAGGTGGTGTGCAAAGTGAGAGGGTTAAGTATAATGATTTGGTAAGCAGAGAAGAGGTAGTAAAAGCTCTGCGGAAGATGAAAGCCGGCAAGGCAGCAGGTTTGGATGTTATTGCATTGGAATCTATTAAAAAAGGGTGTGACTGTATTGTTGACTGGTTGGTAAGGTTATTTAATGTATGGAAGATTCATGGTGAGGTGCCTGAGGATTGGCGGAATGCTTGCATAATGCCATTGTACAAAGGCAAAGGGGATAAGAGTGAGTGCTCAAATTACAGAGGTATACGTTTGTTGAGTATTCCTGGTAAATTATATGGGAAGGTATTGATTGAGAGGGTGAAGGCATGTACAGAGCATCAGATTGGGGAAGAGCAGTGTGGTTTCAGAAGTGGTAGAGGATGTGTGGATCAGGTGTTTGCTTTGAAGAATGTATGTGAGAAATACTTAGAAAAGCACATGGATTTGTATGTAGCATTTAAGGAGAAACTTCAGAAGCTGGTGACTGAGTTTGGTAAAGTGTGTGAAAGAAGAAAGTTTAGAGTAAATGTGAATAAGAGCAAGGTTATTAGGTACAGTAGGGTTGAGGGTCAAGTCAGTTGGGAGGTAAGTTTGAATGGAGAAAAACTGGAGGAAGTAAAGTGTTTTAGATATCTGGGAGTGGATCTGGCAGCAGATGGAACCATGGAAGCAAAAGTGAATCATAGGGTGGGGGAGGGGGCGAAAATTCTGGGAGCCTTGAAGAATGTGTGGAAGTCGAGAACATTATCTCGGAAAGCAAAAATGGCTATGTTTGAAGGAATAGTGGTTCCAACAATGTTGTATGGCTGCGAGGTGTGGGCTATGGATAGAGTTGTGCGCAGGAGTGTGGATGTGCTGGAAATGAGATGTTTGATAACAATATGTGGTGTGAGGTGGTTTGATCGAGTAAGTAATGTAAGGGTAAGAGAGATGTGTGGAAATAAAAAGAGTGTGGTTGAGAGAGCAGAAGAGGGTGTTTTGAAATGGTTTGGTTACATGGAGAGAATGAGTGAGGAAAGATTGACCAAGAGGATATATGTGTCAGAGGTGGAGGGAACGAGGAGATGTGGGATACGAAATTGGAGGTGGAAAGATGAAGTGAAAAAGATTTTGAGTGATCAGTGCCTGAACATGCAGGAGGGTGAAACGCGTGCAAGGAATAGAGTGAATTGGAACGATATGGTATACCGGTGTCGACGTGCTGCCAATGGATTGAACCAGGGCATGTGAAGCGTCTGGGGTAAAGCATGGAAAGTTCTTTGGGGCCTGGATGTGGAAAGGGAGCTGTGGTTTAGGTGCATTATTACATGACAGCCAGAGACTGAGTGTGAACGAATGTGGCCTTTGTTGTCTTTTCCTAGCGCTACCTCGCACACATGAGGGGTAAGGGGGTTGTTATTCCATGTGTGGCGAGGTGGCGATGGGAATAAATAAAGGCAGACAGTATGAATTATGTACATGTGCATATATGTATATATCCGTGTGTGTATATACATGTGTACATTGAGATGTATAGGTATGTATATTTGCGTGTGTGGACGTGTATGTATATACATGTGTATGTGGGTGGGTTGGGCAATTCTTTCGTCTGTTTCCTTGCGATACCTCTCTAACGCGGGAGACAGCGACAAAGGAAAATAGATGAATATATAAGTATATATATACATATATATATATATATATATATATATATATATATATATATATATATATATATATATATGTATATATATATATATATATATATATATATATATATATATATATATATATATGTTAGGGAGGTAAATGCAACAGTCTTGGAAAGAGGGGCAAGTATGAAGTCTGTTGGGGATGAGAGAGCTTGGGAAGTGAGTCAGTTGTTGTTCGCTGATGATACAGCGCTGGTGGCGGATTCATGTGAGAAACTGCAGAAGCTGGTGACGGAGTTTGGTAAAGTGTGTGGAAGAAGAAAGTTAAGAGTAAATGTGAATAAGAGCAAGGTTATTAGGTACAGTAGGGTTGAGGGTCAAGTCAATTGGGAGGTGAGTTTGAATGGAGAAAAACTGGAGGAAGTGAAGTGTTTTAGATATCTGGGAGTGGATCTGTCAGCGGATGGAACAATGGAAGCGGAAGTGGATCATAGGGTGGGGGAGGGGGCGAAAATTTTGGGAGCCTTGAAAAATGTGTGGAAGTCGAGAACATTATCCCGGAAAGCAAAAATGGGTATGTTTGAAGGAATAGTGGTTCCAACAATGTTGTATGGTTGCGAGGCGTGGGCTATGGATAGAGTTGTTCGCAGGAGGATGGATGTGCTGGAAATGAGATGTTTGAGGACAATGTGTGGTGTGAGGTGGTTTGATCGAGTAAGTAACGTAAGGGTAAGAGAGATGTGTGGCAATAAAAAGAGCGTGGTTGAGAGAGCAGAAGAGGGTGTTTTGAAATGGTTTGGGCACATGGAGAGAATGAGTGAGGAAAGATTGGCCAAGAGGATATATGTGTCGGAGGTGGAGGGAACGAGGAGAAGAGGGAGACCAAATTGGAGGTGGAAAGATGGAGTGAAAAGGATTTTGTGTGATCGGGGCCTGAACATGCAGGAGGGTGAAAGGAGGGCAAGGAATAGAGTGAATTGGAGCGATGTGGTATACAGGGGTTGACGTGCTGTCAGTGGATTGAATCAGGGCATGTGAAGCGTCCGGGGTAAACCATGGAAAGCTGTGTAGGTATGTATATTTGCGTGTGTGGACGTGTGTATATACATGTGTATGGGGGGGGGGTTGGGCCATTTCTTTCGTCTGTTTCCTTGCGCTACCTCGCAAACGCGGGAGATAGCGACGAGGTAAAAAAAAAAAAAATATATATATATATATATATATATATATATATATATATATATATATATATATATATATATATATATATATATATATATATATATATATATATATGTTCGGGGATAGGGGAGAAAGAATACTTCCTACGTATTCCCCACGTGTATTAGAAGACGACTATAGGGGGCGGGAGCGGGGAGCTAGAAACCCTTACCTCCTTGTTTTTCGATTTCTAAAAGAGGAAATAAAAGAATGAGTCAAACTGTTAGTGCTCATCCTCTTTGAAGGCTCGGATTGGGGTGTATGAATGTGTGTAGATATAGCTAAAATTGGAAAAAAGGAGAGATAGGTAGTTCGTTTGGCACTGAGTGAAATGAAGCTCAAGGGTAAAGGGGAAGAATGGTTTGGGAATGTCTTGGGAGTAAAGTCAGGTGTGTTCGAGAGGACAAGATCTAATGAAAGAGTAACACTACTCCAGGAGCAGCGGTTGTGGGATGAAGTGTGCGAAAGTGAATTCTAGATTGATGTGGGTAAAACAGAAAGTTGGTGGAGAGAGATGGGTGATTACTGGTGCGTATGCACCTGATCATGAGATGAAAGATCATGAGAGGTAAGTGTTTTGGAGCAGTTGAGTGAGTTTGTCAGCAGGTTTGATGCACGAGATCGTGTTACAGTGATGGGTGTTTCAATGCGAAGGAGAATAATGTGGCAGTTGAGGATATAATTTTTGTACATGAGAATTCACTGTTATGAATGGAAATGGTGGAGAGCTTGTGGATTTGTATGCTGAAAAAAGGACTAGCGATTGGGAATACCTAGCTTAAAAAGAGATACATGCTTAAGTATATCTATATGAGTAGGAGCGATGGTCAAACGGAATTATTGGATTATGTGTTAATTGATAAGCGCGTAAAAGAGACTTTTGGACGTTAATGTGCTGATAGGGGCAGCTGGAGGGATGTCTGATCACTATCTTGTGTAGGTGAAGGTGAAGATTTATAGAGGTTCTCAAAAAAAAGGAGAGTGGTGAGAGTAAGTGAGCTTTGAAATGAGACTTGTGTGAGGAAGTACCAGGAGAGATTGGTGTAGAATGGCAAATGGCGTGAGAGGATTGGGTGAGGAATGGGATGTATTTAGGGAAGCATTGATGGCTTGCGCAAAAGATGCTTGTGGCATGAGAGAGGTGGAAGGTGAGAATATTGGAGAGGGTAGTGAGTTGTGGGGTGAAGAAGTAAAGTCGGAAGTGAAAGAGAAAAGAGAGGCGTTTGGATGATATTTGCAAGGAAGGAGTGTAAATGAGTGGGAAACGTATAAAAGAAAGCAGTAGGAGGTCAAACGAAGGGTGCAATGGTCGAAAAAGAGGGGAAAATAGAGTTTGGATGAGAGTATCATTAAACTTTAGGGAGAATATAAAGAAGTTTTGGACGGAGTTAAATAATGTGCGTAAGATAAGAAACAATTCCCTCGGGAACTGCGTGATAACCGCAGTTAGCATATAGGGTGCCGACACGAACCAAGGAGGAGCGGCTGATGACTACTCTCCCACTTGCTCACATTGTGAGAATACGTTCGCCAACATTCGGGGCCGTAGGGTCCACGAGCGGCAGATACACACTGCTTCTTTCACCAGGAGTTGGCGACACGGCATGTCTTGTCGAAGGCAAGATGAACCGACGAGGAGATTGAGCTCCTCGCTAGTGCAGAGGCGACAATGGCAGCTGGTCCCTCTTTAGTAGCCGGAAAGGGCCTGAACCAGCTGTTTGGTGGAGGCAATCAAGGGCTTCCGACGGAAAGCGACTGGTGTTCAGGGGGTTGATCCTGAACGTTAACCCCCACCACGAGGTGGCGCGTAGTGTGTCAGGTGAGAGACGTGTCCCAGCTGATAATATAAATAACGCGCAGAGTGGCAGCCTGGAGGAGGCACCACGCGAGGAAAGGCGCGTGCGTGCTACCTCTGGTGGGGAAGGCTTCACTGGTACGGGAGATGGGGCTGTC
>NC_092269.1:19466710-19478142 GCF_036320965.1 Panulirus ornatus
CCATAATAAAAATATGATACGCTCGTTGTCTGTTTTGGACAATCACATATTTACAAAATGGTGTCCTAGCCACGTCTCTTCGTGGTATATCAACTGACTATTATACTTCTCTCTTGTGTCTCCCTGATGATGTGATTATTACACTAAAGTGCACTTGGGAACTTATCGTGTTTCATTTTCCCCGTGGACTCATAGGAATATACTTGATTATGCGCAAAATTGTGATCCTTTCCAACATGGATTCCACACTGCTCTTCTATCTATTCTCCACAAACTGTCCTGAACTTTCTCCTTTCGTTACTGCTTTCTCCAAATCGTTAATCAAGGCCCACCAACTGAAGTTACAATTTGGATTACTTAGGAAATGCCTTGATGAACAAATGATGCCAAGATCTGTCCTATCCCGGTGATTGTTGCTGCTGTCTGGTCGACCATTTGACCTATTCCAAAACACAATTTCAAAGAAAGAATTTTGAAATAGAGGACGCTTTTCGTATTACAAGAGAGAAGAAACGTGCCTTTCAAATGGCTATACCGACATATTGGAAGAACCGGATGTTGGACCATTGCTATAATAGATTAAGGAGTGAACGGAATATGCTACAAATGAAACTGGATTGTAAGTTGGACCATCTTATTGAAAACAGTGACTTGACTAATAACATAAACCCTGCTTTTGTGATAAAGCTGTCCAATAAACAACTAGATAAGGATTCCTTGTGTGCTTTAGGCTATGGATTTAGTTTTGTGTGCCCTAACAGAGAAGCCAGCTGTGTTAAATTCACAAAGTCTTCTTGCAATTTAGAGAAATACAGTAATCTAACTAATGATAAAATTAATACAGTAAGGGTTTAACGTATGCCAGTTTGTCAAAACCAGTGGAACCTAATTGCCCTAAAAGATTGATAAGAGCTATTATCGCCTTAAGAAAAGACAAAGATATACATAGTACCAAAGCAGATAAGGCGAACACTGTTTTGATTATTGACAAAAGTGATTATCTGTCTAAAATGAATCATCTTTTAAATAATGACAAAACATATTCGAGTAAATTCCCATTTCAATAAAGAATTGAAGTTGTTGTTGAAAGGTAATGGTTCTCTTATCAAAAGTTTGTCATCTTTGTCCCTTTCATTGCCATATATGTATGGACTTATCAAAACACATAAACAAAATTTTCCAGCAAGACCTATAGTGAGTTAAGTAGGCTCCATCATATATAAATTGTCAAAATGGTTAATTTCTTCATCAAGACCTTAGTGGGGAAGATATCAAATTCTAATATCATGAACAATGTAGATTCGGTTAACAAGCTCGACAATATCAATATTGATTTTGATTTCAAACTAGTTAGCTTTGATGTTTCCTCACTTTCACAAAAGTCCAGTTGATGACCATTTAGAATATTCATTTGATGTTTTGGATGATATTCATTTACCTGTTTCAAAGTCTGCTTTCATTGAACTGATACAATTATGTATAAAAGACTGTGTATTTCAATTCAATGAAAATTATTATGCTCAAAAATTCGGTATGGCAATGGGTAACCCTCTTTCGCCTGTACTGAGTAATCATTGTATGGAACTTTTTGGAATGAAATTACTAAAGGATATCTTACCTTCTAATGCAATTTGATTTAGGTATGTGTGTGATGTTCTCTGTGTCTGGCCGACAAATGAAAATTTACAAATATTTCTCCCCTTTACTTAACAATTTAGTACCTTCCATCAAATCAATGTAGAAAATGAAAATAATGGTATGTTATCATTTTTAGATTGCATGATCCATAGGCAAGGAAACAAGTTTAAGTTTAGCATACACAGAAAACCCACCAATGTATGCTCATATATCCATTATTACTCAGCTCAACATGACAGAGTTAAATTATCATCATTTCAATCTATGTTCCTAAGGGCCTTACGTATTTGCAATCCAGAGTTTATTGATGATGAGTTTGAGAAAATGTTTTCTATTGGATCTAAGTTAAAGTGATCCTTTCAAGGATCACAATTTTGCGCGTGATCAAGATATTCCTATGAGTCCACGGGGAAAATGAAACACGAACAGTTCCCAAGTGCACTTTCGTGTAATAATCACATCATCAGGGGATATACAAGAGAGGAATATAACAGTCAGTTATATGATGATGTGACTATTACACGAAAGTGAACTTGGGAACTTTTCGTGTTTCATTTTCCCCGTGGACTCATAGGAATATATATGTATATATATATATATATATATATATATATATATATATATATATATATATATATATATATATATATATATATATATATATATATATATATACTCAACAAACTTATACCTCTGTAATTTGAGCACTCACTCTTATCCCCTTTGCCTTTGTACAATGGCACTATGCACGCATTCCGCCAATCCTCAGGCACCTCACCATGAGTCATACATACATTAAATAACCTTACCAACCAGTCAACAATACAGTCACCCCCTATTTTGATAAATTCCACTGCAATACCATCCAAACCTGCTGCCTTGCCGGCTTTCATCTTCCGCAAAGCTTTTACTACCTCTTCTCTGTTTACCAAATCATTTTCCCTAACCCTCTCACTTTGCACACCACCTCGACCAAAACACCCTATATCTGCCACTCTATCATCAAACTTATGCAACAAACCTTCAAAATACTCATATATATATATATATATATATATATATATATATATATATATATATATATATATATATATATATATATATATATGTATATATATATATATATATATATATATATATATATATATATATATATATATATATATATATATATATATATATATATATTCTTTTCTTTCATACTATTCGCCATATCCCACGTTAGCGAGGTAGCGTTAAGAACAGAGGACCGGGCCTTTGAGGGAATATCTTCACCTGGCCCCCTTCTCTGTTCCTTCTTTTGGAAAATTAAAGAAAAAGAAAAAAAGAGGGGAGGATTTCCAGCCACTCACTCCCTCCCCTTTTAGTCGCCTTCTACGACACGCAGGGAAAAAAAAGACTAAAATTGCAAATTAAAAGTAAAATGTTAAAAAATCCATGGCTCTGGGGAGGCAGAATCTATGGCAAAATATGTACAAAATAGCCATGAAACACGATAGAATTTATCTGCATACATCACGGAAACTTCCATTGCTATGTTGTATAAGTGAATATAAAGCTGCAGGTCTTTTAGCTGATACAATCCTACTCTTAGCTGTATGGTTGACATACATACATGTTTCTAACTAAAGTGTTTCATGGAATGGCTTGTCATTTAATCAATACAGGTACTGAAGAGGCTGTTCTGGTCATCATCAGACACTCAGTTCACTCAGCAAGTTTGCTTTCATAAACCGTTTACAGAAGTTCTTTGAAAGGGCTGGTACTTTCTTAAGTTCCTCAACCGAACTGAATGTGCCACAGAGTTTCCTGAAGTTGCTGATGATCATTGCGGTCTTAGGTCCAACTGTCGGTAGTTGCTGGAGTTTCTTCAAATCACCAGAGTTTAAGATTTTAAGAATGTTATAGTGGTGCTGTTTCTGTGTATAAGGACTCACTTCTAACTCCATCTTGTTGATCTCCAAAGAAGTGCTTGAGGGTACTACAAACATACCTGCCTTTCCTTGAGCTCTCATTGCTGACAACCTTGATGACCTTCGCCTCTTTTCTTGATATGGTTTCAAAGTTTTGATTGTCTGCAATGGCGATGAAAGACATACATTCATTGGTGATCTACATGTTTGAGAATCGGTACCTTCCAGATATTTCAGGCTCTTTTTCTCCAATGACATTCTTCTAGTGATCACTGTACTTTGTGGAGAAGGTATTGACAACTGTATAAAGTCCTTTTCTGAATGTAACTGTGCTTCAAATCTCGGAGATCTCAGAACTGGTGACCCCTCATTTCTGAGCAATGCAGTTGTGTCATGGATGAAGAAAAGAGAATTTTCACTTGTATCAACAGCTGTACTTGATTCTTCATGAGCCATCAAAGACACTGGGCACACATTCGAGCTAATTTCTGATGAAAGCTCAGTAAACAATTATTTGGGGATAACTGATCGTGCTGACAATCTTGTAGATTGCCTTACTTGGTTAACTGCTGTGCATGTCAAGGGAAGATTATAAACATGACCTGCATCCATCAAGGTTGATGATGAGTGTTGGTTTTGTGGCAACATCTTATCAGCAATCAGGTATGATTTCTTTTCCATCGTTAAGCAGCCTGTTCCACTTCTTTTCTGAGTATTTGTCAGATCTCTTAGGGGATTTCGAACTGGATTATTTTCTGATAGTGTTTTGCTAGGTAAGTCTGACGGAAAGGTGCTTCGTTGTGTGCTACCGCTGTGTCCACCATAATTAGATAAATTTCTTAAGGCACCTGAAACAACATCCTGAAGCATACTCTTCATATCCACGTTGCTAATAACTGTAGAAGTCCCCAGGATTTCATCTGAGGAATCACTAGCAGCATTTGATTGGATATTCTCATTTGTTGTTGGAGTAGATCTGGATCTGTTTTGTCTTTTCATCTTTCTATTCAAACGTGAATGTTTTCCTAGTTTCATATGTGTGAGCTTTGAGATAATTTTATCTGCCATCCGATCTTCTATGCACTCCAACTGAGTCATCATTGACTGCTCGAAACGGCTTGTGAAACGATCTATGAAGGGACTGAATGTAGATGGGTGAGTTTCAGTACTTTCAATGGCTGATATAGTTGAAAGTCTTGATGGTGAGTCATCTTCAAAAATGGGTTGATTGAGGGTAGAGAACATGGGTGCAGCCAGAGGCACATTACACCCAGTTTTTGAAACAGAGTTACAAAGAACCTCACTCATTCTATCTGAGGGTGTAACAAAGGGATTGTTCAATGTGGGAGCAAATGATTTTCTTGTTGGCTTATGTCCAGGAGTGGATATTGTGCCTATTGTGCTCCTGTCTCGTTCCTGAGGCCATTACTCGTTTTTTCCCACGCTCCAGGATTGGCTGACACATCTTCAAAACGACGCTTCATACCAGACTTGTTCACAGTAGACAAAGCATGAGGGTTGGATTTGATACTTCAAGCTTGTTCTGCATATCTAAGTGCATTGATTGTTTCATACACATTGATATTGGCAGGGTTGAAACAAGCAATCATTGCTGTGTAGCTAGTCCCACCCAGAGAATCTTTGAGGAGTCTCGTCAATACAGATTCTCTGAAAGGAACATATCCACTAGCAGGGTTGCTGAAAGACGCCAAACCCTTCCCAAGAGTTAGTAGGACCCTTGTTGATATTGACACCCTCTATGAACTGCAGTCCTGAAGACTGTGTTCGACCCACACCCTCCGCACCTCCCAGATCGACCAGTCTTAGGCAACCATGATGCTTGCCATATATATATACATATATATATATATATATATATATATATATATATATATATATATATATATATATATATATATATATATATATATATATATATATATATATATATATATATATATATATATATATATATATATATATATATATATATATATATATATATATATATATATATATATATATATATATATATATATATATATATATATATATATATATATATATATATATATATATATATATATATATATATATATATATATATATATATATATATATATATATATATATATATATATATATATATATATATATATATATATATATATATATATATATATATATATATATATATATATATATATATATATATATATATATATATATATATATATATATATATATATATATATATATATTATATATATATATATATATATATATATATATATATATATATATATATATATATATATATATATATATATATATATATATATATATATATATATATATATATATATATATATATATATATATATATATATATATATATATATATATATATATATATATATATATATATATATATATATATATATATATATATATATATATATATATATATATATATATATATATATATATATATATATATATATATATATATATATATATATATATATATATATATATATATATATATATACATATATATATATATATATATATATATATATATATACATATATATATATGTATATATATATATATATATATATATATATATATATATATATATATATATATATATATATATATATATATATATATATCCCTGGGGATAGGGGAGAGAGAATACTTCCCACGTATTCCCTGCGTTTCGTAGAAGGCGACTAAAAGGGGAGGGAGCGGGTGGCTGGAAATCCTCCCCTTTCTTGTTTTTTTTAATTTTCCAAAAGAAGGAACAGAGAAAGGGGTCAGGTGAGGATATTTTCTCTAAGGCCCAGTTCTCTGTTCTTAACGCTACCTCGCTAACGCGGGAAATGGCAAATAGCATGAAAAAAAAAAAAAAAATATACATATATATATATATATATATATATATATATATATATATATATATATATATATATGCGCTATCTCGCAAAAGCGGGAGACAGCGAAAAAAAAAAAAAATCTTCAAAAGTCATTTAGACAAATAATTTACAATATCTGAGGAAAATGCCAGAAATAAACATATAAACAACAGTGGTAAGAAGGACACAAGATGGCTTATTTGCAGCAGCGGGGAGTCTGTGATGGCTTAAAAAAACTACTGAGCAGAATTAGATTTTTTCCTTGTAGTATGGAAAGTTGTGTGGGGCCTGGATGTGGAAAGGGAGCTGTGGTTTCGGGCATCATTGCATGACAGCTAGAGACTAAGTGTGAACGAATGGGGCCTTTGTTGTCTTTTCCTTGTGCTACCTCGCACACATGAGGGGGGAGGGGGATGGTATTCCATGTGTGGCGAGGTGGCGATGGGAATGAATAAAGGCAGACTGTGTGAATTGTGTGCATGGGTATATATGTATGTGTCTGTGTGTGTATATATATGTGTACATTGAGATGTATAGGTATGTATATTTGCGTGTGTGGACGTGTATGTATATACATTGTGTATGGGGGTGGGTTGGGCCATTTCTTTCGTCTGTTTCCTTGCGCTACCTCGCAAACGCGGAAGACAGCGACAAACCAAAATAAATAAATAAAAAAAGAAAATATATATATATATATATATATATATATATATATATATCTTTCTTTTCTTTTAAACTGTTCACCATTTCCCGCGTTAGCGAGGTAGCGTTAAGAACAGAGGACTGGGCCTTTTTTCGAATATCCTCACTTGGCCCCCTCTGTTCCTTCTTTTGGAAAATTAAAAAAAAAAAAAAACGAAAGGGGGCTGGAAATCTTCCCCTTTCGGAAATACGCAGGAAATACGTGGGAAGTATTCTTAATCCCCTATCCCCTATATATATATATATATATATATATATATATATATTTTATTTATATTTATTTATTTTGCTTTGTCGCTGTCTCCAGCATTTGCGAGGTAGCGCAAGGAAACAGACGAAAGAAATGGCCCAACCCACCCACATACACATGTATATACATACACGTCATCACGCGCAAATATACATACCCATACATCTCAATTTACACATATATATACACACACAGACACATACATATATACACATGCACACAATTCACACTGTCTGCCTTTATCCATTCCTATCGCCACCTCGCCACACATGGAATAACATCCTCCTCCCCCCTCATGTATGCAAGGTAGCGCTAGTAAAAGAAAACAAACGCCCCATTCATTCACACTCAATCTCTAGCTGTCATGCAATAATGCCCTAAACCACATCTCCCTTTCCACATCCAGGCCCCGCACAACTTTCCATGGTTTACCCCAGACGCTTCACATGCCCTGATTCAATCCATTGACAGCACGTCGACCCCGGTATACCACATCGATCCAATTCACTCTATTCCTTGCCCGCCTTTCACCCTCCTGCATGTTCAGGCCCCGATCACTCAAAATCTTTTTCACTCCATCTTTCCACCTCCAATATGGTCTCCCACTTCTCCTCGTTCCCTCCACCTCCGACACATATATCCTCTTGGTCAATCTTTCCTCACTCATCCTCTCCATGTGCCCAAACCACTTCAAAACACCCTCTTCTGCTCTCTCAACCACGCTCTTTTTATTTCCACACATCTCTCTTACCCTTACGTTACTCACTCGATCAAACCACCTCACACCACACATTGTCCTCAAACATCTCATTTCCAGCACATCCATCCTCCTGCGCACAACTCTATCCATAGCCCACGCCTCGCAACCATACAACATTGTTGGAACCACTATTCCTTCAAACATACCCATTTTTGCTTTCCGAGATAATGTTCTCGACTTCCACACATTCTTCAAGGCCCCCAGAATTTTCGCCACCTCCCCCACCCTATGATCCACTTCCGCTTCCATGGTTCCATCCGCTGCCAGATCCACTCCCAGATATCTAAAACTCTTCACTTCCTCCAGTTTTTCTCCATTCAAACTCACCTCCCAATTGACTTGACCCTCAACCCTACTGTACCTAATAACCTTGCTCTTATTCACATTTACTCTTAACTTTCTTCTTCCACACACTTTACCAAACTCAGTCACCAGTTTCTGCAGTTTCTCACATGAATCAGCCACCAGCGCTGTATCATCAGCGAACAACAACTGACTCACTTCCCAAGCTCTCTCATCCCCAACAGACTTCATACTTGCCCCTCTTTCCAAAACTCTTGCATTTACCTCCCTAACAACCCCATCCATAAACAAATTAAACAACCATGGAGACATCACACACCCCTGCCGCAAACCTACATTCACTGAGAACCAATCACTTTCCTCTCTTCCTACACGTACACATGCCTTACATCCTCGATAAAAACTTTTCACTGCTTCTAACAACTTTCCTGCCACACCATATATTCTTAATACCTTCCACAGATCATCTCTATCAACTCTATCATATGCCTTCTCCAGATCCATAAATGCTACATACAAATCCATTTGCTTTTCTAAGTATTTCTCACATACAATCTTCAAAGCAAACACCTGATCCACACATCCTCTACCACTTCTGAAACCACACTGCTCTTCCCCAATCTGATGCTCTGTACATGCCTTCACCCTCTCAATCAATACCCTCCCATATAATTTACCAGGAATACTCAACAAACTTATACCTCTGTAATTTGAGCACTCACTCTTATCCCCTTTGCCTTTGTACAATGGCACTATGCACGCATTCCGCCAATCCTCAGGCACCTCACCATGAGTCATACATACATTAAATAACCTTACCAACCAGTCAACAATACAGTCACCCCCTTTTTTAATAAATTCCACTGCAATACCATCCAAACCTGCTGCCTTGCCGGCTTTCATCTTCCGCAAAGCTTTCACTACCTCTTCTCTGTTTACCAAATCATTTTCCCTAACCCTCTCACTTTGCACGCCACCTCGACCAAAACACCCTATATCTGCCACTCTATCATCAAACACATTCAGCAAACCTTCAAAATACTCACTCCATCTCCTTCTCACATCACCACTACTTGTTATCACCTCCCCATTTGCGCCCTATCCCTGGGGATAGGGGTGAAAGAATACTTCTCACGTATTCCTCGCATGTCGTAGAAAGCGACTATATATGTATATATATATATATATATATATATATATATATATATATATATATATATATATATATATATTCTTTTCCTTCATACTATTCGCCATATCCCACGTTAGCGAGGTAGCGTTAAGAACAGAGGACTGGGCCTTTGAGGGAATATCTTCACCTGGCCCCCTTCTCTGTTCCTTCTTTTGGAAAATCAAAGAAAAAGAAAAAGAGAGGGGAGGATTTCCAGCCACTCACTCCCTCCCCTTTTAGTCGCCTTCTACGACACGCAGGGAAAAAAAGACTAAAATTGGAAATTAAAAGTAAAATGTTAAAAAATCCATGGCTCTGGGGAGGCAGAATCTATGGCAAAATATGTACAAAATAGCCATGAAACACGATAGAATTTATCTGCATACATCACGGAAACTTCCATTGCTATGTTGTATAAGTGAATATAAAGCTGCAGGTCTTTTAGCTGATACAATCCTACTCTTAGCTGTATGGTTGACATACATACATGTTTCTAACTAAAGTGTTTCATGGAATGGCTTGTCATTTAATCAATACAGGTACTGAAGAGGCTGTTCTGGTCATCATCAGACACTCAGTTCACTCAGCAAGTTTGCTTTCATAAACCGTTTACAGAAGTTCTTTGAAAGGGCTGGTACTTTCTTAAGTTCCTCAACCGAACTGAATGTGCCACAGAGTTTCCTGAAGTTGCTGATGATCATTGCGGTCTTAGGTCCAACTGTCGGTAGTTGCTGGAGTTTCTTCAAATCACCAGAGTTTAAGATTTTAAGAATGTTATATTGGTGCTGTTTCTGTGTATAAGGACTCACTTCTAACTCCATCTTGTTGATCTCCAAAGAAGTGCTTGAGGGTACTACAAACATACCTGCCTTTCCTTGAGCTCTCATTGCTGACAACCTTGACCTTCGCCTCTTTTCTTGATATGGTTTCAAAGTTTTGCTTGTCTGCAATGGCGATGAAAGACATACATTCATTGGTGATCTACATGTTTGAGAATCGGTACCTTCCAGATATTTCAGGCTCTTTTTCTCCAATGACATTCTTCTAGTGATCACTGTACTTTGTGGAGAAGGTATTGACAACTGTATAAAGTCCTTTTCTGAATGTAACTGTGCTTCAAATCTCGGAGATCTCAGAACTGGTGACCCCTCATTTCTGAGCACTCCAGTTGTGTCATGGATGAAGAAAAGAGAATTTTCACTTGTATCAATAGCTGTACTTGATTCTTCATGAGCCATCAAAGATATTGGGCACACATTCGATTTGGGGATAACTGATCGTGCTGACAATCTTGTAGATTGCCTTACTTGGTTAACTGCTGTGCATGTCAAGGGAAGATTACAAACATGACCTGCATCCATCAAGGTTGATGATGAGTGTTGGTTTTGTGGCACCATCTTATCAGCAATCAGGTATGATTTCTTTTCCATCCTTAAGCAGCCTGTTCCACTTCTTTTCCATCCTTAAGCAGCCTGTTCCACTTCTTTTCTGAGTATTTGTCAGATCTCTTAGGGGATTTCGAACTGGATTATTTTCTGATAGTGTTTTGCTAGGTAAGTCTGATGGAAAGGTGCTTCGTTGTGTGCTACCGCTGTGTCCACCATAATTAGATAAATTTCTTAAGGCACTTGAAACAACATCCTGAAGCATACTCTTCATATCCACGTTGCTAATAACTGTAGAAGTCCCCAGGATTTCATCTGAGGAATCACTAGCAGCATTTGATTGGATATTCTCATTTGTTGTTGGAGTAGATCTGGATCTGTTTTGTCTT
>NC_092269.1:19478242-19524974 GCF_036320965.1 Panulirus ornatus
GTCTTTCAGAGAGCATCTCTATCAATTACATCATATGCCTTCTCCAGATCCATAAATACTACATACAAATCCATTTGCATTTCTAAGTAATTCTCACATACATTTGTGAAAGCAAACACCTGACCACACATCCTCTACCACATCTGAAACCGGACTGCTCTTCCCCAATCTGATGCTCTGTATATGCCTTCACTCTCTCAATCAATGCCCTCCCATATAATTTCCCACGAATACTCAACAAACTTATACCTCTGTAATTTGAGCTCTTATCGCCTTTCCTTTGGAACAATGGTACTATGAAAGCATTCCGCCATTCCTCAGGCACCTCACCATGAGTCATACATACAGTGAATAACCTTACCAACCAGTCAACAAGACAGTCACTCCATTTTCTAAAAAGTTTCAATGCAACACCATCCAAACCCGCTGCCTTGCCGGCTTTCATCTTCCTGAAGCTTTTCGTACCTCTTCTCTGTTTACCAAGTCATTCTCCCTAACCCTTTCACTTTGCACACCACCTCGACCAAAACACCCTATATCTGCCACTCTATCATCAAACACATTCAATAAACCTTCAAAATACTCACTCCATCTCTTTCGCACATCACCATTTCTTGTTATTAACTCCCCACTAGCCCCCCTTTCACTGTAGTTCCGATTTGATCCCCTGTCTTACGCACTTTATTTACCTCCTTCTAAAACATCTTTTTTATTCTCACTAAAATTTTATGATGCTCTCTCACCCCACCTCTCATATGCCATCTTTTTGACTCTTGCACCTTTCCCTTGACCTCCTGTCTCTTTCTTTCATATATCTCCCAGTCATTTGTATTATGTTCCTAGAAAAATCGTGCAAATGCCTCTTTCTTCTCTTTCACTATAAATCTTACGTCGTCATCCCACCACTCAGTACCCTTTCCAAACTGTCCACCTCCCACACTTCTCATGAAACAAGCATCTCTTGCGCAAGCCATCACTGCTTCCCTAAATACATCTCATTCCTCCCCCACTCCCCTTACGTCCTTTCTTCTCATCTTTTTCCATTCCGTACTCAGTCTCTTCTGGTACTTCCTCACACAAGTCTCCTTACAAAGCTCACCTGATCTCACCATTCTCTTTACCGCAATATTCTCTCTTCCTTTCTGAAAACCTCTACAAATCTCAACCTTCGCCTCCACAAGATAAAGATCAGACATCCCTCCGGTTGCACCTATCTGCACATTAAAATTCCAAAGTCTCTCTTTTGCGAGCCTATCAATTAACACGTAATCCAATAACTCTCTCTCGCCATCTTCCCTACTTACATACGTATACTTATGTAGATCTCTCTTTTTAAACCAACTATTCCCAATCAACAGACCTTTTTTGGCACATAAATCTACAAGCTCTTCACCATTTCAATTTACGATACTGAACATCCCATATACACCAATCTTTCCCTGAACTGCCATATTACTCACCTTTGCATTCAAATCATGCATCACTATAACCCGGTCTCGTCCATCAAAATTAATAACACGCTCACTCAGCTGCTCCCAAAAGACTTGCCTCTGATGATGCTTCTTCTCATTCCCAGGTTCATGTGCACCAATAATCAACCATCTCTCTCCATCCATTTTCAGTTTTCCTATATCAATCTAAAGTTTACTTTCTTACAATCTATCATATACTCCCATTACTCCCGTTTCAGGAGTAGTGCTACTCTTTCCCTTGCTCTTGTCCTCTCACTTACCCCGTGACTTTACTCCCAAGACATACCCAACCCACTCTTCCCCTTTACATTTGAGCTTCGTATCACTAAGAGCCAAAACATCCAGGGCCCTTTCCTGAAATATGCACCCTATATCTCCTTTTTTCTCATCTTGGTGACAGCAACACACATTTACACACCCCAATCTGAGCCTTCGAGGAGGATGAGCACTCCCCACATGACTCCGTCTGTTTTCCCGTATATATATGTATACATCTCAATGTATAAATTTATATACACACATAGACTTATACATATATACAACAGTACATAATTCATACTGTCTGCCTTTATTAATTCGTATCGCCACCTCGCCAAACATGGAATAACATCCCCCTCCCCCCTCATGTGTGCGAGGTAGAGCTAGGAAAAGACAACAAAGGCCCCATCCGTTCACACGAAGTCTCTAGCTGTCATGTAATAATGTACCGAAACCACAGCTCCCTTTCCACATCCAGGACCCACAGAACTTTCCATGGTTTACCCCAGACGTTTCACATGCCCTGGTTCAATCCATTGACAGCACGTCGACCCCGTTATACCACATCGTTCTAATTCACTCTATTCCTTGCACGTCTTTCGCCCTCCTGCATGTTCAGGTCCCGATCACTCAAAATCTTTTTCACCCCATCTTTCCACCTCCAATTTGGTTTCCCACTTCTCCTCGTTCCCTCCACCTCTGACATATATATCCTCTTGGATAATCTTTCCTCACTCATTCTCTCCAAGTGACCAAACCATTTCAAAACACTCTCTTGGGCTCTCTCAACCACACTCTTCTTATTACCACACATCTCTCTTACCCTTACATTGCTAACTCGATCAAAAAACCTCACACCACATATTGTCCTCAAACATCTCATTTCCAGCACGTCCACCCTCCTGCGGACAACTCTATCCATGGCCCACGCCTCGCAACCATACAACATTGTTTGAACGACTATTCCTTTAAACATACCAATTCTTGCTTTCCGAGATAATATTCTCGACTTTCACACATTCTTCAAGGCTACCAGAATTTTCGCCCCCTAACCCACACTATGATTCACTTCCGCTTCCATCGTTCCATCCGCTGCCCAATCCACTCCCATATATCAAAAACGCATAACTTCCTCGAGTTTTTCTCCATTCAAACTTACGTCCCAATTCACTTGACACTCAACCCTACTGTAACTAATAACTTTGAACTTATTCACTTTTACTCTCAACTTTCTTCTTTCACACACCTTACAAAACTAAGTCACCAGCTTCTGTAGTTTCTCACGTGAATCAGCCACCAGCGCTGTATCATCAGCGAACAACTGACTCACTTCCCAATCTCTCTCATCCACAACAGACTGCATACTTGCCCCTCTTTCCAAAACTCTTGCATTCACCTTCCTATGAACCCAATCCATAAACAAATTAAACAACCATGGAGACAACACACACCCTGCCGCAAACCTATATACAATGAGAACCAATCACTTTCCTCTCTTCTTACACATACATATGCCTTACATCCTCGATAAAAACTTTTCACTGTTTCTAACAACCTGCCTCCCACACCATATATTCTTAATACCTACCACAGAGCATCTCTATCAACTCTATCATATGAGTTCTCCAGATCCATAAATGCTACATACAAATCCATTTGTTTTTCTAAGTATTTCTTACATACATTCATCAAAGCAAACACCTGATCCACACATCCTCTACCACTTCTGAAACCACACTGCTCTTCCCCAATCTGATGCTCTGTACATGCCCTCACCTTCTCAATCAATACAATCCCATATAATTCACCAGGAATACTCAACTAACTAATACCTCTGTAATTTGAGCACACACTTATCCGCTTTGCCTTTGTACAATGGCACTATTCAAGCATTCCGCCAATCTTCATTCACCTCACCATGAACCATACATACATTATATAACCTTACCGACCAGTCAACAATACAGTCACCCCCTTTTTTTTGTAAATTCCATTGCAATACCAACCAAACCTGCTGCCTTGCCGGCTTTCATCTTACACAAAGCTTTTACTACCTCTTTTCTGTTTACCAAATCATTTTCCCTAAACCTCTCACTTTGCACACCACCCCGACCAAAACACCCTATATCTGCCACTCTACCATCAAACACATTCAACAAACCTTCTAAATACTCACTCCATCTCCTTCTCACATCACCACTACTTGTTATCATCTCCCTATTTGCCCCCTTCACTGAAGTTCCCAATTGCTCCCTTGTCTTACCCACTTTATTTACCTCCTTCCAAAACATCTTTTTATTCTACCTAAAATTTAATGATACTCTCTCATCCCAACTCTCATTTGCCCTCTTTTTCACCTCTGCACCTTTCTCTTGACCTCCTGCTTCCTTCTCTTAAACATCTCCCACTCATTTGCATTATTTCCCTGCAAAAATAGTCGAAATGCCTCTCTATTTTCTTTCACTAATAATCTTACTTCTTCAACCTATCACTCATTACCTATTCTAATCTGCCCACCTCCCACGCTTCTCATGGCACAAGTATCTTTTGCGCAAGCCATCACTGCTTCCCTGAATGCATCCCATTCCTCCCCCACTCCCCTTACATTCTTTGTTCTTACCTTTTTCCATTCTGTACTCAGTCTCTCCTGCCTTCTTCAGATACATAAATGCTATATACAAATCAATTTGCTTTTCTAAGTATTTCTCACATACACTCCTCAAAGAAAACACCTAATCCACACATACTCTACCACTTCTGAAACCACACTGCTCTTCCTCAATCTAATGCTCTGTACATGCCTTCACCATCTCAATCAACACACTCCCATATATTTTCCCAGGAATACTCAACAAACTTATACCTCTGTAATTTGAGCACTCACCTTTGTCTCCTTTGCTTTTGTACAATGGCACTATGCAAGCATTTCGCCAATCCTCAGGCACCTCACCATGAATCATACACTCATTAAATAAACTTACCAACCAGTCAACAAACCAGTCACCCCCTTTTTTTTATAAGTTTCACTGCAATACCATCCAAATCCTCTGCTTTATTTATTCATTTATTAGTTTTGGGCTGTCGCTGTCTCCCGCGTCAGCGAGGTAGCGCAACCACACCGACGAAAAAATGGCCAAACGCTCCCATATACACATGTATATACATACACGTCCACACACGCATATATACATACCAATTCATCTCAATATATATATATATATATATATATATATATATATATATATATATATATATATATATATATATATATATATATATATATATATATATATATACATATATCCTTTCCTCAATTGAGGAAAGGAACCTGGATGTTTTGGCTCTGAGTGAAACGAAGCTCAAGGGTAAAGGGGAAGAGTGGTTTGGAAATGTCTGGGGAGTGAAGTCAGGGGTTAGTGAGAGGACAAGAGCAAGGGAAGGAGTAGCAATACTCCTGAAACAGGAGTTGTGGGAGTATGTGATAGAATGTAAGAAAGTAAATTCTCGATTAATATGGGTAAAATTGAAAGTTGATGGAGAGAGGTGGGTGATTATTGGTGCATATGCACCTGGGCATGAGAAGAAAGATCATGAGAGGCAAGTGTTTTGGGAGCAGCTAAATGAGTGTGTTAGCGGTTTTGATGCACGAGACCGGGTTATAGTGATGGGTGATTTGAATGCAAAGGTGAGTAATGTGGCAGTTGAGGGAATAATTGGTATGCATGGGGTGTACAGTGTTGTAAATGGAAATGGTGAAGAGCTTGTAGATTTATGTGCTGAAAAAGGACTGATGATTGGGAATACCTGGTTTAAAAAGCGGGATATACATAAGTATACTTATGTAAGTAGGAGAGATGGCCAGAGAGCGTTATTGGATTACGTGTTAATTGACAGGCGTGCGAAAGAGAGACTTTTGGATGTTAATGTGCTGAGAGGTGCAACTGGAGGGATGTCTGATCATTATCTTGTGGAGGCTAAGGTGAAGATTAGTATGGGTTTTCAGAAAAGAGGAGTGAATGTTGGGGTGAAGAAGGTGGTGAGAGTAAGTGAGCTTGGGAAGGAGACCTGTGTGGGGAAGTACCAGGAGAGACTGTGTACAGAATGGAAAAAGGTGAGAACAATGGAAGTAAGGGGAGTCGGGGAGGAATGGGATGTATTTAGGGAATCAGTGATGGATTGCGCAAAAGATGCTTGTGGCATGAGAAGAGTGGGAGGTGGGCTGTTTAGAAAGGGTAGTGAGTGGTGGGATGAAGAAGTAAGAGTATTAGTGAAAGAGAAGAGAGAGGCATTTGGACGATTTTTGCAGGGAAAAAATGCAATTGAGTGGGAGAAGTATAAAAGAAAGAGACAGGAGGTCAAGAGAAAGGTGCAAGAGGTGAAAAAAAGGGCAAATGAGAGTTGGGGTGAGAGACTATCAGTAAATTTTAGGGAGAATAAAAAGATGTTCTGGAAGGAGGTAAATAGGGTGCGTAAGACAAGGGAGCAAATGGGAACTTCAGTGAAGGGCGTAAATGGGGAGGTGATAACAAGTAGCGGTGATGTGAGAAGGAGATGGAATGAGTATTTTGAAGGTTTGTTGAATGTGTCTGATGACAGAGTGGCAGATATAGGGTGTTTTGGTCGAGGTGGTGTGCAAAGTGAGAGGGTTAGGGAAAATGATTTGGTAAACAGAGAAGAGGTAGTAAAAGCTTTGCGGAAGATGAAAGCCGGCAAGGCAGCAGGTTTGGATGGTATTGCAGTGGAATTTATTAAGAAAGGGGGTGACTGTATTGTTGACTGGTTGGTAAGGTTATTTAATGTATGTATGACTCATGGTGAGGTGCCTGAGGATTGGCGGAATGCGTGCATAGTGCCATTGTACAAAGGCAAAGGGGATAAGAGTGAGTGCTCAAATTACAGAGGTATAAGTTTGTTGAGTATTCCTGGTAAATTATATGGGAGGGTATTGATTGAGAGGGTGAAGGCATGTACAGAGCATCAGATTGGGGAAGAGCAGTGCGGTTTCAGAAGTGGTAGAGGATGTGTGGATCAGGTGTTTGCTTTGAAGAATGTATGTGAGAAATACTTAGAAAAGCAAATGGATTTGTATGTAGCATTTATGGATCTGGAGAAGGCATATGATAGAGTTGATAGAGATGCTCTGTGGAAGGTATTAAGAATATATGGTGTGGGAGGCAAGTTGTTAGAAGCAGTGAAAAGTTTTTATCGAGGATGTAAGGCATGTGTACGTGTAGGAAGAGAGGAAAGTGATTGGTTCTCAGTGAATGTAGGTTTGCGGCAGGGGTGTGTGATGTCTCCATGGTTGTTTAATTTGTTTATGGATGGGGTTGTAAAGGAGGTAAATGCAAGAGTCCTGGAAAGAGGGGCAAGTATGAAGTCTGTTGGGGATGAGAGAGCTTGGGAAGTGAGTCAATTGTTGTTCGCTGATGATACAGCGCTGGTGGCTGATTCATGTGAGAAACTGCAGAAGCTGGTGACTGAGTTTGGTAAAGTGTGTGGAAGAAGAAAGTTGAGAGTAAATGTGAATAAGAGCAAGGTTATTAGGTACAGTAGGGGTGAGGGTCAAGTCAATTGGGAGGTGAGTTTGAATGGAGAAAAACTGGAGGAAGTGAAGTGTTTTAGATATCTGGGAGTGGATCTGTCAGCGGATGGAACCATGGAAGCGGAAGTGGATCATAGGGTGGGGGAGGGGGCGAAAATTTTGGGAGCCTTGAAAAATGTGTGGAAGTCGAGAACATTATCTCGGAAAGCAAAAATGGGTATGTTTGAGGGAATAGTGGTTCCAACAATGCTGTATGGTTGCGAGGCGTGGGCTATGGATAGAGATGTGCGCAGGAGGATGGATGTGCTGGAAATGAGATGTTTGAGGACAATGTGTGGTGTGAGGTGGTTTGATCGAGTAAGTAACGTAAGGGTAAGAGAGATGTGTGGAAATAAAAAGAGCGTGGTTGAGAGAGCAGAAGAGGGTGTTTTGAAATGGTTTGGCACATGGAGAGAATGAGTGAGGAGAGATTGACCAAGAGGATATATGTGTCGGAGGTGGAGGGAACGAGGAGAAGAGGGAGACCAAATTGGAGGTGGAAAGATGGAGTGAAAAAGATTTTGTGTGATCGGGGCCTGAACATGCAGGAGGGTGAAAGGAGGGCAAGGAATAGAGTGAATTGGAGTCATGTGGTATACAGGGGTTGACGTGCTGTCAGTGGATTGAAGCAAGGCATGTGAAGCGTCTGGGGTAAACCATGGAAAGCTGTGTAGGTATGTATATTTGTGTGTGTGGACGTGTGTATGTACATGTGTATGGGGGGGGGGGGTTGGGCCATTTCTTTCGTCTGTTTCCTTGCGCTACCTCGCAAACGCGGGAGACAGCGACAAAGTATAAAAAAAAAAAAAAAAAAAAAAAAAAATATACATATATATATATATATATATATATATATATATACAAACAAAGACATACATATATATACTCATGTACATAATTCATACTGTCTGCCTTTATTCATTCCCATCGCCACTTCCCCACACAGGGAATAACAATCTCCTCACACCTCATGTGAGCGAGGTAGCGCTAGGAAAAGACAGTAAAGGCCCAATTCGTTCACACTCCCTTTCCACATCCAGGCCCCACAGAATTTTCCCTGGACCCATCACACACGCCTGCCGCAAACCTACATTCACTGAGAACCAATCACTTTCTCTCTTCCTACACTTACACATGCCTTACATCCTCGATAAAAACTTTTCACTGTTTCTAACAACTTGCCTCCCACACCATTTATTCTTAATACCTTTCACAGAGCATCTCTATCAACTCTATCATATGCCTTCTCCAGATCCATAAATGCTGCATACAAATCCATTTGTTTTTTTTAAGTATTTCTCACATACATTCATCAAAGCAAATACCTGATCCACACATCCTCTACTACTTCTGAAACCACACTGCTCTTCCCCAATCTGATGCTCTGTACATGCCTTCACCCTCTCAATCAATACACTCCCATATAATTCACCCCGAATACTCAACAAACTAATACCTCTGTAATTTGAGCACTCACACTTATCCATTTTGTCTTTGTACAATTTCACTATACAAGCATTCCGCCAATACTCAGTCACCTAATCATGAATCATACATACATTATATAACCTTTCCGACCAGTCAACAATACAGTCACCCCCTTTTTTTTGTAAATTCCATTGCAATACCATCCAAACCCGTTGCCTTGCCGGCTTTCATCTTACACAAAGCTTTTACTACCTCTTTTCTCTTTACCAAATCACTTTCCCTAACCCTCTCACCTTGCACACCACCCCGACCAAAACACCCTATATCTGCCACTCTACCATCAAACACATTCAACAAACCTTCTAAATACTAACTCCATCTCCTTCTCACATCACCACTACTTGCTATCGCCTCCCTATTTTCCCCCTTCACTGAAGTTCCCATTTGCTCTCTTGTCTTGCCCACTTTATTTACCTCCTTCCAAAACATCTTTATATTCTACCTAAAATTTAATGATACTCTCTCATCCCAACTCTCATTTGCCCACTTTTTCACCTCTTCACCTTTCTCTTGACCACCTGCCTCTTTCTCTTATACATCTCCCACTCATTTGCATTATTTCCCTGCAAAAATCGTCCAAATGCCTCTCTATTCTCTTTCACTAATAATCTTACTTCTTCAGCCTACCTCTCACTACCTATTCTAATCTGCCCACGTCCCACGCTTCTCATGCCAAAAAACATCTTTTGCGGAAGCCATCACTGCTTCCCTGAATGCATCCCATTCCTTCCCCATTCCCCTTACATCTTTTGTTCTCATCTTTTTCCATTCTGTACTCAGTCTCTCCTGGTACTTCTTCACACTCACAAACACACACATATATATATATATATATATATATATATATATATATATATATATATATATATATATATATATATATATATATATACATATATATGGATCTGGAGAAGGCATATGATAGAGTTGATAGAGATGCTCTGTGGAAGGTCCTAAGAATATATGGTGTTGGAGGCAAGTTGTTAGAAGCAGTGAAAAGTTTTTATCGAGGATGTAAGGCATGTGTACGTGTAGGAAGAGAGGAAAATGATTGGTTCTCAGTGAATGTAGGTGTGCGGCAGGGTTGTGTGATGTCTCCATGGTTGTTTAATTTGTTTATGGATGGGGTTGTGAGTGAGGTAAATGCAAGAGTTTTGGTAGGAGGGGCAAGTATTCAATCTGTTGGGGATGAGAGAGCTTGGGAAGTGAGTCAGTTGTTGTTCGCTGATGATACAGCGCTGGTGGCTGATTCATGTGAGAAACTGTAGAAGCTGGTTACTGACTTTGGTTAAGTGCGTGAAAGAAAAAAGTTAAGTGTAAATGTGAATAAGAGCAAGGTTAATAGGTACAGTAGGGTTGAGGGTCAAATCAATTGGGAGGTAGGTTTGAATAGAGAATAACTGGAGGAAGTGAAGTGTTTTAAACATATGGGAGAGGATCTGGCAGCGGATGGAACCATGGAAGCGGAAGTGAATCACAAGGTGGGGTAGGGGGCGAAAATTCTGGGAGCCTTGAAGAATGTTTGGAACATTTTCTTGGAAAGCAAAAATGGGTATGTTTGAAGGAATACTGGTTCCAACAATGTTGTATGGTTGCGAGGGGTGGGCTATGGATGGAGTTGTGCGCATGAGGGTGGATGTGCTGGAAATGAGATGCTTGAGGACAATATGTGGTGTGAGGTGGTTTGATCGAGTAAGTAATGTAGGGGTAAGAGAGATGTGTGGAAATAAAAAGAGCGTGGTTGAGAGAACAGAAGAGGGTGTTTTGGAATGATTTGGGCACATGGAGAGAATGAGTGAGGAAAGATTGACCAAGATGATGTATGTGTCGGAGGTGGAGGGAACGAGGAGAAGTGGGAGACCAAATTGGAGGTGGAAAGATGGAGTGAAAAAGATTTTGAGTGATCGGAGCCTGAACATGCAGGAGGGTGAAAGGAGTGCAAGGAATAGAGTGAATTGGATCGATATGGTATACCGGGGTCGTCGTGCTGTCAATGGATTGAATCATGGCCGGTAAAGCGTCTTTGGTAAACCATCGAAAGTTGTGTGGGGCCTGGATGTGGAAAGGGAGCTGTGATTTCGGGCATTATTACATGACCGCTAGAGATTGAGTGTGAACGAATGGGGCCTTTGTTGTCTTTTCCTAGCGCTACCTCGCACACATGAGGGGGGAGGGGGATGTTATTCCATGTGTGGCGAGGTGGCGATAGGAATAGATATTGGCAGACAGTATGAATTATGTACATGTGTATATATGCATATGTCTGTGTGTGTTTATATATGTGTACATTGAGATGTATAGGTATGTATATTTGAGTGTGTTGACGTTTGTGTATATACATGTGTATGGGGGTGGGTTGGGCCATTTCTTTCGTCTCTTTGCTTGCTCTACCTCGCAAACGCGGGAGACGGCGGCAAAAAAAAGATATATATATATATATATACATATATATATATATATATATATATATATATATATATATATATATATATATATATATATATATATATATATATATATATATATATATATATATATATATATATATACATATATATATATATATATATATATATGTATATATATATATATATATATATATATATATATATATATATATATATATATATATATATATATATATATATATATATATATATATATATATATATATATGTATATATATATATATATATATATATATATATATATATATATATATATATATATATATATATATATATATATATATATATATATATATATATATATATATATATATATATATATATACATATCTGTCTTGGGAGTAAAGTCAGGGGTTAGTGAGAGGACAAGAGCAAGGGAAGGAGTAGCAGTACTCCTGAAACAGGAGTTGTGGAAGTATGTGATAGAATGTAAGAAAGTAAATTCTCGATTAATATGGGTAAAACTGAAAGTTGATGGAGAGAGATGGGTGATTATTGGTGCATATGCACCTGGGCATGAGAAGAAAGATCATGAGAGGCAAGTGTTTTGGGAGCAGCTGAATGAGTGTGTTAGTGGTTTTGATGCACGAGACCGGGTTATAGTGTTGGGTGATTTGAATGCAAAGGTGAGTAATGTGGCAGTTGAGGGAATAATTGGTATACATGGGGTGTTCAGTGTTGTAAATGGAAATGGTGAAGAGCTTGTAGATTTATGTGCTGAAAAAGGACTGATGATTGGGAATACCTGGTTTAAAAAGCGAGATATACATAAGTATACTTATGTAAGTAGGAGAGATGGCCAGAGAGCGTTATTGGATTACGTGTTAATTGACAGGCGCGCGAAAGAGAGACTTTTGGATGTTAATATGCTGAGAGGTGCAACTGGAGGGATGTCTGATCATTATCTTGTGGAGGCTAAGGTGAAGATTTGTATG
Organism: Panulirus ornatus; assembly: GCF_036320965.1. Taxonomy (NCBI): domain Eukaryota; kingdom Metazoa; phylum Arthropoda; class Malacostraca; order Decapoda; family Palinuridae; genus Panulirus; species Panulirus ornatus. The sequence continues at coordinate 19,490,445 of NC_092269.1, forward strand.
GGTTTTCAGAAAAGAAGAGTGAATATTGGGGTGAAGAGGGTGGTGAGAGTAAGTGAGCTTGGGAAGGAGACTTGTGTGAGGAAGTACCAGGAGAGACTGAGTACAGAATGGAAAAAGGTGAGAACAATGGAAGTAAGGGGAGTGGGGGAGGAATGGGATGTATTTAGGGAATCAGTGATGGATTGCGCAAAAGATGCTTGTGGCATGTGAAGAGTGGGAGGTGGGTTGATTAGAAAGGGTAGTGAGTGGTGGGATGAAGAAGTAAGAGTATTAGTGAAAGAGAAGAGAGAGGCATTTGGACGATTTTTGCAGGGAAAAAATGAAATTGAGTGTGAGACGTATAAAAGAAAGAGACAGGAGGTCAAGAGAAAGGTGCAAGAGGTGAAGAAAAGGGCAAATGAGAGTTGGGGTGAGAGAGTATCATTAAATTTTAGGGAGAATAAAAAGATGTTCTGGAAGGAGGTAAATAAAGTGCGTAAGACAAGGGAGCAAATGGGAACTTCAGTGAAGGGCGCAAATGGGGAGGTGATAACAAGTAGTGGTGATGTGAGAAGGAGATGGAGTGAGTATTTTGAAGGTTTGTTCAATGTGTTTGATGATAGAGTGGCAGATATATGGTGTTTTGGTCGAGGTGGTGTGCAAAGTGAGAGGGTTAGGGAAAATGAGTTGGTAAACAGAGAAGAGGTAGTAAAAGCTTTGCGGAAGATGAAAGCCGGCAAGGCAGCAGGTTTGGATGGTATTGCAGTGGAATTTATTAAAAAAGGGGATGACTGTATTGTTGACTGGTTGGTAAGGTTATTTAATGTATCTATGACTCATGGTGAGATGCCTGAGGATTGGCGGAATGCGTGCATAGTGCCATTGTACAAAGGCAAAGGGGATAAGAGTGAGTGCTCAAATTACAGAGGTATAAGTTTGTTGAGTATTCCTGTTAAATTATATGGGAGGGTATTGATTGAGAGGGTGAAGGCATGTACAGAGCATCAGATTGGGGAAGAGCAGTGTGGTTTCAGAAGTGGTAGAGGATGTGTGGATCAGGTGGTTGCTTTGAAGAATGTATGTGAGAAGTACTTAGCAAAGCAAATGGATTTGTATGTAGCATTTATGGATCTGGTGAAGATATATGATAGAGTTGATAGAGATACTCTGTGGAAGGTATTAAGAATATATGGTGTTGGAGGCAAGTTGTCAGAAGCAGTAAAAAGTTTTTATCGAGGATGTAATGCATGTGTCCGTGTAGGAAGAGAGGAAAGTGATTGGTTCTCAGTGAATGTAGGTTTGCGGCAGGGATATGTGATGTCTCCATGGTTGTTTAATTTGTTTATGGATGGGTTGTTAGGGAGGTGATTGCAAGAGTTTTGGAAAGAGGGGCAAGTATGAAGTTCGTTGGGGATGAGAGAGCTTGGGAAGTGAGTCAGTTGTTGTTCGATGATGATACAGCGCTGGTGGCTGATTCATGTGAGAAACTGCAGAAGCTGGTGACTGAGTTTGGTAAGGTGCGTGAATGAAGAAATGTAAGAGTAAATGTGAATAAGAGCAAGGTTATTAGTTACAGTAGGGTTGAGGGTCAATTCAATTGGGAGGTGAGTTTGAATGGAGAAAAACTGGAGGAAGTGAAGTGTTTTAGATATCTGGGAGTGGATCTGGCAGCGGATGGAACCATGGAAACGGAAGTGGATCATAGGGTGGGGGAGGGGGCGAAAATTCTGGGGGCCTTGAAGAATGTGTGGAAGTCGAGAACATTATCTCGGAGAGCAAAAATGGGTATGTTTGAAGGAATAGTGGTTCCAACAATGTTGTATGGTTGCGAAGCCTGGACTATGGATAGAGTTGTGCGCAGGAGGATGGATGTGCTGGAAATGAGATGTTTGAGGACAATGTGTGGTGTGAGGTGGTTTGATCGAGTAAGTAACGTAAGGGTAAGAGAGATGTGTGGAAATAAAATGAGCGTGGTTGAGAGAGCAGAAGAGGGTGTTTTGAAATGGTTTGGTCACATGGAGAGAATGAGTGAGGAAAGATTGACCAAGAGGATATATGTGTCGGAGGTGGAGGGAACAAGGAGAAGAGGGAGACCAAATTGGAGGTGGAAAGATGGAGTGAAAAAGATTTTGTGTGATCGGGGCCTGAACATGCAGGAGGGTGAAAGGAGGGCAAAGAATAGAGTGAATTGGAGCGATGTGGTATACCGGGGTTGACGTGCTGTCAGTGGATTGAATCAAGGCATGTGTATGGGGGTGGGCTGGGCCATTTCTTTCGTCTGTTTCCTTGCGCTACCTCGCAAACGCGGGAGACAGCGACAAAGCAAAGAAAAAAAAAAAATATATATATATATATATATATATATATATATATATATATATATATATATATATATATATATATATATATATCATCATCACCATGAGCCCTTTCACGATATGTCTTCGGGCTTTTACCCTAGGATTCCTTTTATTGAGCTTATTGTATCTTCAATGCTGCTATACATTCAGTTGCAGGGACAAGAGGAAACCCCTTGTCTCAAATAGTTTTCTGACCTGAGTTCTCCTGTCAATTGACGATGATGTAATCTCGCTTATGGTGGCTTTATTCGCAGAAAATACATTATACATATATGTGTAACTTATTGAGTGGCCACACCAGTCTTACATTATTTTATTGGAAAACGTCATAACTACTGGTTAATGTGTCCCTGATGTGAAATGACCGTTGAACTCCACTTTGCATATATACATTAAACAGAAAGTAATATATATTCTCTGACCGAATGGCTGTTTCTCTATCATTAGCTATATGGAAGCGTAGGAACGTAGCAAGCATCTGCACAAGTGACAGTGGTTCTAATTTTGCTGTCGAAGGATATTGCTAGATATGTGAAATTTGCTTGTTTATTAGATTATGGGCACATTTATCAGTAAGAATATGTGTGATTCATATTTCATTTCGCAGGTCAGCATGAGCAGGAAGGGAATGTTTCTGAGAACTCGAGCTAGTAGGGACTCCTGTGGAGGTAGAGGCATTGTGGTCATGATCCAAGAGGCGTTCGGCACGCTCTTGGGTCAGAATATCTCTCAGTGGCTGCCTAGTGCCAGCTCAAGTCGAGTGCTGTTGGCAGCCTGGCTGGTGTTCGCTTTCACCATCGGGACGGTCTACCGTGGCAACCTCACCGCAGCCCTCACAATGCCTAAGTACCCACCACGACCTGAGACTCTAGAGGAACTTGTGAATTACGTCGACAGGTAAGAAGGATACGCATTTTGCTAAGAACTTACAGCTTGAAGAACAGGAGATAACATTATGATTTTTGGAAATCTCTTTTTTTCTTTTTTTTTACAGAGTCACAATGCCACCTTTTGGGAAAGACTTTAAACGACAGTTTAAAGAATCTGGCTCAAGAACAATGGAAAAGTTGGCAGATCTAATGCACACTGGTCCTTCACTCTTAGAAGGACTGAAGCAGGCCTTAGAGAAGAAGTAAGTTAATATGATAGACGTTTGTGGATATACATTCTTTATGGCATTATCAACTTGGTGCTTAACCCACAATAAACATGTTTACGAAGAGACTGAAAAAAATATCTTCAGTGCTTATATATCAATTCTTAACACATGGTTATATTGTCGTCTGTCTTGAATGAAAAGTATGTTAGGATTGTGTTTTTGATGTCTTAGAAACAGTGTTCATCCACTGTTATCTCATTCCCAGTAAATGTTCTGCTCTGTAGACGGCAGAGCGTTGTATGGCATAACATTCAATATCACTCATCCCGGCATTGCCAACGTAGCACCAGGAAAAGATGAAGAAATACTGTATTGGCTCACAAGCATTCTCTAGCTCTCATGTATAATTCACGGAATCCACAGCTCCCTATCCACCCACGTCCAGGCCCACACACCGTTCCATGGTTTACCACAGACGCTTCACATACCCTGGTTCTGTCCATTGAAAGCATGTCGAACCCTGTGTACCACTTCGTTCCAATTCTTCCCATCCGGTACACATCTTTAACTTTCTTACCTGTTCATGCCTCTAAAGCTCAAATTTTTTTCCACTCCATCCGTCTGCCTCCAGTTTGGTTTCTCCGTTCTACTTGTTCTCTCCACCTCTCACGCAAACGTACGTTTTGTCAACCTTTCCTCACTCATTCTCTTCATAAGTCCAAACCATTTCAACAGTCTTTTCTGCTCTTCCAGCTATAATTTCTTATTACCACAAATATCTCTTACCCTTTTATCTTAATCAAACCATGTCACACCACATATTGTCATAAAACTTGCTCACAAGAGTTCCAGTTGATGACCCCTTAAAATATCTGATGGATATCTAGGATAATCTTGATTTACCCGTTTCAAGTCCTTTCATTATCGAACTGACGGAATTGTGTATGAAAGACTGGCTTTCAATTCCTTCGAAGATAATATGCTTAGCAGTTTTGTATAACGATGGATAACTCTCTTTCACCAGTACTAAGTAATCTATAAGCGGATTTCTTTGAAACAAGATCACTAAAGGATATCCTACCCTATAAGGCAATTAGGTTTATGTATGAGGATGACGTTCTTTATGCTTGCCAACAAAAGAAAATTAAGATACTTCCTCTCTTTACTTGATTTGGTTTGTGCCGGTTTCCCCTGCAAGTTTTTTGTGCACCCCATGCTTTACTTAACAATTTAGTACCTTCTATCATATTCATTGTTGAAGTGAAAAATAATTGTATATTACCATTGTCAGATTCCATGATCCAAAGGAATAGAAACATGTTTGTTTAGCATATGCGGAAAAACCACCAATGTTTGTTCGTATCAGATCAAAACGAGGGAATTAAACGATCATCATTCCAGTCGATCTTTTTTATGGCATTATGTACATGCCGTCCAGAATATATTGATTATGAGTTGGAGAAAAAGTTTTCTCTTGAAACCGAATGAAAGAATTTTAGAACTTTCATTGATAAATCCATTAAGTTGGCAGATTTATAGAGTTATACCAAAATTTAGAGTTATACCCAAAGCTCCGCTTGATACCAAGAATCTTTTAGTTTAGTTGAGTCATAATTGTTACTCTTCAGTTTCTTAAATCTTTTAATATGAATGTAGCCTTCAGCAACAACAATACCGTTGATAATATCTTGACAAATAACTCAATAGAAAATTCGGCTGGCTGTGTTTACAGAATATCTTGCAATAGTTGTAATATGTTCTAAGCAATATATATATATATATATATATATATATATATATATATATATATATATATATATATATATATATATATATATATATATATATATATATATATATATATATATATATATATATATATATATATATATATATATATATATATATATATATATATATATATATATATGCATATATATATATATATATATATATATATATATATATATATATATATATATATATATATATATATATATATATATATATATATATATATATATATATATATATATATATATATATAATTTGCTTTGTCGCTGTCTCCCGCGTTTGCGAGGTAGAGCAAGGAAACAGACGAAAGAAATGGCCCAACCCACCCCCATACACAATGTATATACATACACGTCCACAAACGCAAATATACATACCTATACATCTCAATGTACACATATATATACACACACAGGCACATACATATATACCCATGCACACAATTCACCCTGTCTACCTTTATTCATTCCCATCGCCACCTCGCCACACATGGAATACCATCTCCCACCCCCCTCATATGTGCGAGGTAGCACTAGGAAAGGACAACAAAGGCCCGATTCGTTCACACTCACTCTCTAGCTGTCATGCAATAATCCCCGAAACCACAGCTCCCTTTCCACATCCAGGCCCCACACAAATTTCCACGGTTTACCCGACGCTTCACATGCCCTGATTCAAATCCACTGACAGCACGTCAACCCCGGTATACCACATCGATCCAATTCACTCTATTCCTTGCCCTCCTTTCACCCTCCTGCATGCTCAGGCCCCGATCACACGAAATCTTTTTCACTCCATCTTTCCACCTCCAATTTGGTCTCCCACTTCTCGTTCCCTCGCCTTCCGACACATATATCCTCTTGGTAAATCTTTCCTCACTCATTCTCTCCATGTGCCCAAACCATTTCAAAACACCCTCTTCTGCTCTCTCAACCACACTCTTTTTATTTCCACACATCTCTCTTACCCTTACATTACTTAATCGATCAAACCACCTCACACCACATATTGTCCTCAAACATATCATTTCCAGCACATCCGCCCTCCTGCGCACAACTCTATCCATAGCCCACACCTCGCAACCATACAACATTGCTGGAAACACTATTCCTTCAAACGTACCCATTTTTGCTTTCCGAGATAATGTTCTCGACTTCCACACTCCCAGGATTTTCGCCCCCTCCCCCACACTATGATTCACTTCCGCTTCCATGGTTCCATCCGCTGCCAGATCCACTCCTAGATATCTAAAACACTTTACTTCCTCAAGTTTTTCTCCATTCAAACTTATCTCCCAATTGACTTGACCCTCAACCCTACAGTACCTAATAACCTTGCTCTTATTCACATTTACTCTTAACTTTCTTCTTTCACACACTTTACCAAAGTCAGTAACCAGTTTCTGCAGTTTCTCACATGAATCAGCGACCAGCGCTGTATCATCAGCGAACAAAAACTGACTCACTTCCCAAGCTCTCTCATCCCCAACAGACTTCATACTTGCCCCTCTTTCCAGGACTCTTGCATTTACCTCCCTAACAACCCCATCCATAAACAAATTAAACAACCATGGAGACATTACACACCCCTGCCGCAAACCTACATTCACTGAGAACCAATCACTTTCCTCTCTTCCTACACGTACACATGCCTTACATCCTCGATAAAAACTTTTCACTGCTTCCAACAACTTGCCTCCCACACCATATATTCTTAATACCTTCCACAGAGCATCTCTATCAACTCTATCATATGCCTTCTCCAGATCCATTAATGCTACATACAAATCCATTTGCTTTTCTAAGTATTTCTCACATACATTCTTCAAAGCAAACACCTGATCCACACATCCTCTACCAATTCTGAAACCACACTGCTCTTCCCCAATCTGATGCTCTGTACATGCCTTCACCCTCTCAATCAATACTCGCCCATATAATTTCCCGGGAATACTCAACAAACTTATACCTCTGTAATTTGAGCACTCACTCTTATCCCCTTTGTCTTTGTAAAATGGCACTATGCACGCATTCCTTCAATACTCAGACACCTCACCATGAGTCATACATACGTTAAATAACCTTACAAACCAGTCAACAATACAGTCACCCCCTCTTTTGATAAATTTCACTGCAATACCATCCAAACCTGCTGCCTTTCCGGCTTTCATCTTCCGCAAAGCTTTTACTACCTCTTCTCTGTTTACCAAATCATTTTCCGTAACCCTCTTACTTTGCACACCACCTCGACCAAAACACACTATATCTGCCACTCTATCATCAAACACATTGAACAAACCTTCAAAATACTCACTACATCTCCTTCTCACATCACCACTACTTGTTTTCACCTACCCATTTGCGCCCTTCACTGAAGTTCCCATTTGCTCCCTTGTCTTACGCACTTTATTTACCTCCTTCCAGAACGTCTTTTTATTCTCCCTAAAATTTAATGATACTCTCTCACCCCAACTCTCATTTGCCCTCTTTTTCACCTCTTGTACCTTCGTCTTGAGCTCCTGTCTCTTTCTTTTATAAATCTCCCACTCAATTGCATTTTTTCCCTGCAAAAATCGTCCAAATGCCTCTCTCTTCTCTTTCACTAATAATCTTACTTCTTCATCCCACCACTCACTACCCTTTCTAATCAACCCACCTCCCACTCTTCTCATGCCACAATCATCTTTTGCGCAAAGCATCACTGATTCCCTAAATACATCCTATTACCCTCTCCCCCTTACTTCCATTGTCCTCAACTTTTTCCATTCTGTACTCAGTCTCTCCTGGTACTTCCTCACACAAGTCTCCTTCCCAAGCTCACTTACACTCACCACCCTCTTCACCCCAACATTCACTCTTCTTTTCTGAAATCTCATACAAATCTTCACCTTCGCCTCCACAAGATAATGATCAGCCATCCCTCCAGTTGCACCTCTCAGCACATTAACATCCAAAAGTCTCTCTTTCGCGCGCCTGTCAATTAACACGTAATCCAATAACGCTCTCTGGCCATCTCTCCTACTTACATACGTATACTTATGTATATCTAGAATTTTTAAACCAGGTATTCCCAATCACCAGTCCTTTTTGAGCACATAAATCTACAGCTCTTCACCATATCCATTTACAACACTGAACACCCCATGTATACAAATTATTCCCTCAACTGCCACATTATTCACCTTTGCATTCAAATCACCCATCACTATAACCCGGTCTTGTGCATCAAAACCACTAACACACTCATTCAGCTGCTCCCAAAACACTTGCCTCTCATGATCTTTCTTCTCATGCCCAGGTGCATATGCACCAATAATCACACATCTCTCTCCATCAACTTTCAGTTTTACCCATATTAATCGAGAATCTACTTTCTTACATTCTATCACACACTCCCACAACTCCTGTTTCAGGAGTACTGCTACTCCTTCCCTTGCTCTTGTCCTCTCACTAACCACTGACTTTACTCCCAAGACATTCCCAAACCACTCTTCCCGTTTACCCTTGAGCTTCGTTTCACTCAGTCCCAAAACATCCAGGTTCCTTTCCTCAAACATACTACCTATCTCTCCTTTTTTCACATCTTTGTTACATCCACATACATTTAGACACCCCAGTCTGAGTCTTCAAGGAGGCTGAGCACTCCCCGCGTGACTCATTCTTCTGTTTCCCATTTTAGAAAGTTAAAAATACAATGAGGGGAGGATTTCAGACCCCCCACTCCCGTCCCCTCTAGTTGCCTTCTACGACAAGCGAGGAATGCGTGGGAAGTATTCTTTCACCCCTATCCCCAGGGATAATATATATTTATATACATACATATATATATATACATATACATACGCACAGATACACACACACACACACACACATATATATATATATATATATATATATATATATATATATATATATATATATATATATATATATATATATATATATATATTATTCTTTTTTACTATACTTTGTCGCTGTCTCCCGCGTTTGCGAGGTAGCGCAAGGAAACAGACGAAAGAAATGGCCCATCCCCCCAATACACATGCATATACATACGTCCACACACGCAAATATACATACCTACACAGCTTTCCATGGTTTACCCCAGACGCTTCACATGCCTTGATTCAATCCACTGACAGCACGTCAACCCCGGTATACCACATCGCTCCAATTCACTCTATTCCTTGCCCTCCTTTCACCCTCCTGCATGTTCAAGCCCCGATCACACAAAATCTTTTTCACTCCATCTTTCCACCTCCAATTTGGTCTCCCTCTTCTCCTCGTTCCCTCCACCTCCGACACATATATCCTCTTGGTCAATCTTTCCTCACTCATTCTCTCCATGTGCCCAAACCACTTCAAAACACCCTCTTCTGCTCTCTCAACCACGCTCTTTTTATTTCCACACATCTCTCTTACCCTTACGTTACTCACTCGATCAAACCACCTCACACCACACATTGTCCTCAAACATCTCATTTCCAGCACATCCATCCTCCTGCGCACAACTCTATCCATAGCCCACGCCTCGCAACCATACAACATTGTTGGAACCACTATTCCTTCAAACATACCCATTTTTGCTTTCCGAGATAATGTTCTCGACTTCCACACATTCTTCAAGGCCCCCAGAATTTTCGCCCCCTCCCCCACCCTATGATCCACTTCCGCTTCCATGGTTCCATCCGCTGCCAGATCCACTCCCAGATATCTAAAACACTTCACTTCCTCCAGTTTTTCTCCATTCAAACTCACCTCCCAATTGACTTGACCCTCAACCCTACTGTACCTAATAACCTTGCTCTTATTCACATTTACTCTTAACTTTCTTCTTCACACACTTTACCAAACTCAGTCACCAGCTTCTGCAGTTTCTCACATGAATCAGCCACCAGCGCTGTATCATCAGCGAACAACAACTGACTCACTTCCCAAGCTCTCTCATCCCCAACAGACTTCATACTTGCCCCTCTTTCCAAAACTCTTGCATTTACCTCCCTAACAACCCCATCCATAAACAAATTAAACAACCATGGAGACATCACACACCCCTGCCGCAAACCTACATTCACTGAGAACCAATCACTTTCCTCTCTTCCTACACGTACACATGCCTTACATCCTCGATAAAAACTTTTCACTGCTTCTAACAACTTTCCTCCCACACCATATATTCTTAATACCTTCCACAGAGCATCTCTATCAACTCTATCATATGCCTTCTCCAGATCCATAAATGCTACATACAAATCCATTTGCTTTTCTAAGTATTTCTCACATACATTCTTCAAAGCAAACACCTGATCCACACATCCTCTACCACTTCTGAAACCACACTGCTCTTCCCCAATCTGATGCTCTGTACATGCCTTCACCCTCTCAATCAATACCCTCCCATATAATTTACCAGGAATACTCAACAAACTTATACCTCTGTAATTTGAGCACTCACTCTTATCCCCTTTGCCTTTGTACAATGGCACTATGCACGCATTCCGCCAATCCTCAGGCACCTCACCATGAGTCATACATACATTAAATAACCTTACCAACCAGTCAACAATACAGTCACCCCCTTTTTTAATAAATTCCACTGCAATACCATCCAAACCTGCTGCCTTGCCGGCTTTCATCTTCCGCAAAGCTTTTACTACCTCTTCTCTGTTTACCAAATCATTTTCCCTAACCCTCTCACTTTGCACACCACCTCGACCAAAACACCCTATATCTGCCACTCTATCATCAAACACATTCAACAAACCTTCAAAATACTCACTCCATCTCCTTCTCACATCACCACTACTTGTTATCACCTCCCCATTTGCGCCCTTCACTGAAGTTCCCATTTGCTCCCTTGTCTTACGCACTTTATTTACCTCCTTCCAGAACATCTTTTTATTCTCCCTAAAATTTAATGATACTCTCTCACCCCAACTCTCATTTGCCCTCTTTTTCACCTCTTGCACCTTTCTCTTGACCTCCTGTCTCTTTCTTTTATACATCTCCCACTCAATTGCATTTTTTCCCTGCAAAAATCGTCCAAATGCCTCTCTCTTCTCTTTCACTAATAATCTTACTTCTTCATCCCACCACTCACTACCCTTTCTAATCAACCCACCTCCCACTCTTCTCATGCCACAAGCATCTTTTGCGCAATCCATCACTGATTCCCTAAATACATCCATTCCTCCCCACTCCCCTTACTTCCATTGTTCTCACCTTTTTCCATTCTGTACTCAGTCTCTCCTGGTACTTCCTCACACAAGTCTCCTTCCCAAGCTCACTTACTCTCACCACCCTCTTCACCCCAACATTCACTCTTCTTTTCTGAAATCCCATACAAATCTTCACCTTAGCCTCCACAAGATAATGATCAGACATCCCTCCAGTTGCACCTCTCAGCACATTAACATCCAAAAGTCTCTCTTTCGCGCGCCTGTCAATTAACACGTAATCCAATAACGCTCTCTGGCCATCTCTCCTACTTACATACGTATACTTATGTATATCTCGCTTTTTAAACCAGGTATTCCCAATCACCAGTCCTTTTTCAGCACATAAATCTACAAGCTCTTCACCATTTCCATTTACAACACTGAACACCCCATGTATACCAATTATTCCCTCAACTGCCACATTACTCACCTTTGCATTCAAATCACCCATCACTATAACCCGGTCTTGTGCATCAAAACCACTAACACACTCATTCAGCTGCTCCCAAAACACTTGCCTCTCATGATCTTTCTTCTCATGCCCAGGTGCATATGCACCAATAATCACCCATCTCTCTCCATCAACTTTCAGTTTTACCCATATTAATCGAGAATTTACTTTCTTACATTCTATCACATACTCCCACAACTCCTGTTTCAGGAGTACTGCTACTCCTTCCCTTGCTCTTGTCCTCTCACTAACCACTGACTTTACTCCCAAGACATTCCCAAACCACTCTTCCCCTTTACCCTTGAGCTTCGTTTCACTCAGAGCCAAAACATCCAGGTTCCTTTCCTCAAACATACTACCTATCTCTCCTTTTTTCACATCTTGGTTACATCCACACACATTTAGACACCCCAGTCTGAGTCTTCAAGGAGGCTGAGCACTCCCCGCGTGACTCATTCTTCTGTTTCCCATTTTAGAAAGTTAAAAATACAATGAGGGGAGGATTTCAGACCCCCCACTCCCGTCCCCTCTAGTTGCCTTCTACGACAAGCGAGGAATGCGTGGGAAGTATTCTTTCACCCCTATCCCCAGGGATAATATATATTTATATACATACATATATATATATACATATACATACGCACAGATACACACACACACACACACACATATATATATATATATATATATATATATATATATATATATATATATATATATATATATATATATATATATATATTATTCTTTTTTACTATACTTTGTCGCTGTCTCCCGCGTTTGCGAGGTAGCGCAAGGAAACAGACGAAAGAAATGGCCCATCCCCCCAATACACATGCATATACATACGTCCACACACGCAAATATACATACCTACACAGCTTTCCATGGTTTACTCCAGACGCTTCACATGCCTTGATTCAATCCACTGACAGCACGTCAACCCCGGTATACCACATCGCTCCAATTCACTCTATTCCTTGCCCTCCTTTCACCCTCCTGCATGTTCAGGCCCCGATCACACAAAATCTTTTTCACTCCATCTTTCCACCTCCAATTTGGTCTCCCTCTTCTCCTCGTTCCCTCCACCTCCGACACATATATCCTCTTGGTCAATCTTTCCTCACTCATTCTCTCCATGTGCCCGAACCACTTCAAAACACCCTCTTCTGCTCTCTCAACCACGCTCTTTTTATTTCCACACATCTCTCTTACCCTTACGTTACTCACTCGATCAAACCACCTCACACCACACATTGTCCTCAAACATCTCATTTCCAGCACATCCATCCTCCTGCGCACAACTCTATCCAGAGCCCACGCCTCGCAACCATACAACATTGTTGGAACCACTATTCCTTCAAACATACCCATTTTTGCTTTCCGAGATAATGTTCTCGACTTCCACACATTCTTCAAGGCCCCCAGAATTTTCGCCCCCTCCCCCACCCTATGATCCACTTCCGCTTCCATGGTTCCATCCGCTGCCAGATCCACTCCCAGATATCTAAAACACTTCACTTCCTCCAGTTTTTCTCCATTCAAACTCACCTCCCAATTGACTTGACCCTCAACCCTACTGTACCTAATAACCTTGCTCTTATTCACATTTACTCTTAACTTTCTTCTTCCACACTTTACCAAACTCAGTCACCAGCTTCTGCAGTTTCTCACATGAATCAGCCACCAGCGCTGTATCATCAGCGAACAACAACTGACTCACTTCCCAAGCTCTCTCATCCCCAACAGACTTCATACTTGCCCCTCTTTCCAAAACTCTTGCATTTACCTCCCTAACAACCCCATCCATAAACAAATTAAACAACCATGGAGACATCACACACCCCTGCCGCAAACCTACATTCACTGAGAACCAATCACTTTCCTCTCTTCCTACACGTACACATGCCTTACATCCTCGATAAAAACTTTTCACTGCTTCTAACAACTTTCCTCCCACACCATATATTCTTAATACCTTCCACAGAGCATCTCTATCAACTCTATCATATGCCTTCTCCAGATCCATAAATGCTACATACAAATCCATTTGCTTTTCTAAGTATTTCTCACATACATTCTTCAAAGCAAACACCTGATCCACACATCCTCTACCACTTCTGAAACCACACTGCTCTTCCCCAATCTGATGCTCTGTACATGCCTTCACCCTCTCAATCAATACCCTCCCATATAATTTAACAGGAATACTCAACAAACTTATACCTCTGTAATTTGAGCACTCACTCTTATCCCCTTTGCCTTTGTACAATGGCACTATGCACGCATTCCGCCAATCCTCAGGCACCTCACCATGAGTCATACATACATTAAATAACCTTACCAACCAGTCAACAATACAGTCACCCCCTTTTTTAATAAATTCCACTGCAATACCATCCAAACCTGCTGCCTTGCCGGCTTTCATCTTCCGCAAAGCTTTCACTACCTCCTCTCTGTTTACCAAATCATTTTCCCTAACACTCTCACCTTGCACACCACCTCGACCAAAACACCCTATATCTGCCACTCTATCATCAAACACATTCAACAAACTTTCAAAATACTCACTCCATCTCCTTCTCACATCACCACTACTTGTTTTCACCTCCCCATTTGGGCCCTTCACTGAAGTTCCCATTTGCTCCCTTGTCGTACGCACTTTATTTACCTCCTTCCAGAACATCTTTTTATTCTCCCTAAAATTTAATGATACTCTCTCACCCCAACTCTCATTTGCCCTCTTTTTCACCTCTTGCACCTTTCTCTTGACTTCCTGTCTCTTTCTTTTATACATCTCCCACTCAATTGCATTTTTTCCCTGCAAAAATCGTCTAAATGCCTCTCTCTTCTCTTTCACTAATACTCTTACTTCTTCATCCCACCACTCACTACCCTTTCTAATCAACCCACCTCCCACTCTTCTCATGCCACAAGCATCTTTTGCGCAATCCATCACTGATTCCCTAAATACATCCCATTCCTCCCCCAATCCCCTTACTTCCATTGTTCTCACCTTTTTCCATTCTCTACTCAGTCTCTCCTGGTACTTCCTCACACAAGTCTCCTTCCAAAGCTCACTTACTCTCACCACCCTCTTCACCCCAACATTCACTCTTCTTTTCTGAAAACCCATACAAATCTTCACCTTAGCCTCCACAAGATAATGATCAGACATCCCTCTAGTTGCACCTCTCAGCACATTAACATCCAAAAGTCTCTCTTTCGCACGCCTGTCAATTAACACGTAATCCAATAACGCTCTCTGGCCATCTCTCCTACTTACATAAGTATACTTATGTATATTTCGCTTTTTAAACCAGGTATTCTCAATCATCAGTCCTTTTTCAGCACATAAATCTACAAGCTCTTCACCATTTCCATTTACAACACTGAACACCCCATGTATAACAATTGATGTTTGTGTAAATAAATTATACATTTCCTTTTTCCATAGCCTGAGGTTGAACCATTATGTGACATTCATTTTTTCATTCATTTCAAGCTGGAAGTTTCAGTTTTCTAGATTGTTTCTTGCATTTTTCATATGTATATATATATATGTGTGTGTGTGTGTATATGTGCGTATGTATGTGTATGTGTGTGTATGTGTATATGTATATATATATGTATATTATCCCTGGGGATAGGGGTGAAAGAATACTTCCCACGTATTCCTCGCGTGTCGTAGAAAGCGACTAGAGGGGACGGGAGCGGGGGGCCAGAAATCCTCCCCTCCTTGTATTAACTTTCTAAAATGGGAAACAGAAGAAGGAGTCACGCGGGGAGTGTTCATCCTCCTCGAAGGCTCAGAGTGGGGTGCCTAAATGTGTGTGGATGTAACCAAGATGTGAAAAAAGGAGAGATAGGTAGTATGTTTGAGGAAAGGAACCTGGATGTTTTGGCTCTGAGTGAAACGAAGCTCAAGGGTAAAGGGTAAGAGTGGTTTGGGAATGTCTGGGGAGTAAAGTCAGGGGTTAGTGAGAGGACAAGAGCAAGGGAAGGAGTAGCAATACTCCTGAAACAGGAGTTGTGGAAGTATGTGATAGAATGTAAGAAAGTAAATTCTCGATTAATATGGATAAAACTAAAAGTTGATGGAGAGAGGTGGGTGATTATTGGTGCATATGCAACTGGGCATGAGAAGAAAGATCATGAGAGGCAAGTGTTTTGGGAGCAGCTGAATGAATGTGTTAGTGGTTTTGATGCACGAGACCGGGTTATAGTGATGGGTGATTTGAATGCAAAGGTGAGTAATGTGGCAGTTGAGGGAATATATATATATATATATATATATACTATATATATATATATATATATATATATATATACTATCCCTGGGGATAGGGGAGAAAGAATACTTCCCACGTATTCCCTGCGTGTCGTAGAAGGCGACTAAAAGGGAAGGGAGCGGGGGGCTGGAAATCCTCCCCTCTCGTTTTTTTTTTTTTTTTTTTTTTTTCCAAAAGAAGGAACAGAGGAGAGGTCTTGGTGAGGATATTCCCTCAAAGGCCCAGTCCTCTGTTCTTAACGCTACCTCGCTATCGCGGGAAATAGCGAATAGTATGAAAAAAAAAAAAAAAAAAAATATATATATATATATATATATATATATATATATATATATATATATATATATATATATATATATATATATTTATATATATATATTGATGTAATCATATGATGAACGTAAGAAAATATTTTAGAAATCTGAGACTTCTAGCTTGAAATGAAATGAAAAATGAATGTCATATAATGGTTCAACCTCTGGCTATGGAAAAGGGAAATGGCTGATTTATCTACACAAACGTCAATAGTAGTTTTCATCAATTTAAAAAATGTATCATACTGCCTCGTCCACTTCTCTCATCATGAAACAGGAATATTGGTTCTAACTCTTTTTCAAAGTGATAGAGATGGAAATCAAAAAGGTGTTTTTCATGAATGTACTGGAAAAGTTGAGGTCCAGATAAATTTTTGGTCTGTCAAGGCTTTATTATGGCGGATGACCAACTCCTTACCCTTATGTATCCAAGATATGGTTGTACTTTGCGTAATGAAGACAATTCATATACATATATATATATATATATATATATATATATATATATATATATATATATATATATATATATATATATATATATATATATATATATATATATATATATATATACATATATATATATATAAGGATAAGAGTTAAGCAGCCTACCTTCCTCACCCCGGGCAGTCTGCCGCTGGTACGGGTCTGATCAAGACCGTCAAGTCTCATTTCGACATCACCGTGGTGGACAAGCAAGCCGCACGATACACTGTCAATAATGAAGGAGGACAGTGAAGGAAAGAAGAAGTTCCTGTCATTTCCCAAGGATCATTTGATGTCATAATCATGAGGGTTAACGAGAGGAGGGCTACCGAGAGCAGAGACATCGATAAGACGTCTGAAGGCAAGACCGATTTTCGACGATGAAGGCCTGCACTGTGGCTGAGAGATTGACTGGAGGAGGCAGAAGTGATATTGTGACTGTGATTGTGTCAGCGTCGCGTCGCCTCGCCGCAGTGTATCGAGACAGACTTCCCCAGAACTTTTAAAGGGGAAGTAAATGTTTATAGTTGTGTTACTGGAGTGATAGTTTTCATGCATGGTGTTTTTGACAAGAAAATAGTGAAGTTGGAGAAAAATGTAGCTTAGACATTGAAGCTTATTGATACAGTGGTGAAATTGATGAGAACTGCTATTGACGTTTGTGTGAATAAATTGTACATTTCCTTTTCCATAGCCAGAGGTTGAACCATTATGTGACATTCATTTTTTTTCATTCATTTCAAGCTAAAAGTTTTGTTTTCTAAATTGTTTCTTACATTTTTCATATGTATATATATGTATGTGTGTGTGTGTGTGTGTATGTGCGTATGTGTGTGTATGTGTGTGTGTGTGTATATGTATATATATATGTATATTATCCCTGGGGATAGGGGTGAAAGAATACTTCCCACGTATTCCTCGCGTGTCGTAGAAAGCGACTAGAGGGGACGGGAGCGGGGGGCCGGAAATCCTCCCCTCCTTGTATTAACTTTCTAAAATGGGAAACAGAAGAAGGAGTCACGCGGGGAGTGATCATCCTCCTCGAAGGCTCAGAGTGGGGTGCCTAAATGTGTGTGGATGTAACCAAGATGTGAAAAAAGGAGAGATAGGTAGTATGTTTGAGGAAAGGAACCTGGATGTTTTGGCTCTGAGTGAAACGAAGCTCAAGGGTAAAGGGGAAGAGTGGTTTGGAAATGTCTGGGGAGTGAAGTCAGGGGTTAGTGAGAGGACAAGAGCAAGGGAAGGAGTAGCAATACTCCTGAAACAGGAGTTGTGGGAGTATGTGATAGAATGTAAGAAAGTAAATTCTCGATTAATATGGGTAAAACTGAAAGTTGATGGAGAGAGGTGGGTGATTATTGGTGCATATGCACCTGGGCATGAGAAGAAAGATCATGAGAGGCAAGTGTTTTGGGAGCAGCTGAATGAGTGTGTTAGCGGTTTTGATGCACGAGACCGGGTTATAGTGATGGGTGATTTGAATGCAAAGGTGAGTAATGTGGCAGTTGAGGGAATAATTGGTATGCATGGGGTGTTCAGTGTTGTAAATGGAAATGGTGAAGAGCTTGTAGATTTATGTGCTGAAAAAGGACTGATGATTGGGAATACCTGGTTTAAAAAGCGAGATATACATAAGTATACTTATGTAAGTAGGAGAGATGGCCAGAGAGCGTTATTGGATTACGTGTTAATTGACAGGCGTGCGAAAGAGAGACTTTTGGATGTTAATGTGCTGAGAGGTGCAACTGGAGGGATGTCTGATCATTATCTTGTGGAGGCTAAGGTGAAGATTAGTATGGGTTTTCAGAAAAGAGGAGTGAAGGTTGGGGTGAAGAAGGTGGTGAGAGTAAGTGAGCTTGGGAAGGAGACCTGTGTGGGGAAGTACCAGGAGAGACTGTGTACAGAATGGAAAAAGGTGAGAACAATGGAAGTAAGGGGAGTGGGGGAGGAATGGGATGTATTTAGGGAATCAGTGATGGATTGCGCAAAAGATGCTTGTGGCATGAGAAGAGTGGGAGGTGGGCTGTTTAGAAAGGGTAGTGAGTGGTGGGATGAAAAAGTAAGAGTATTAGTGAAAGAGAAGAGAGAGGCATTTGGACGATTTTTGCAGGGAAAAAATGCAATTGAGTGGGAGAAGTATAAAAGAAAGAGACAGGAGGTCAAGAGAAAGGTGCAAGAGGTGAAAAAAAGGGCAAATGAGAGTTGGGGTGAGAGACTATCAGTAAATTTTAGGGAGAATAAAAAGATGTTCTGGAAGGAGGTAAATAAAGTGCGTAAGACAAGGGAGCAAATGGGAACTTCAGTGAAGGGCGTAAATGGGGAGGTGATAACAAGTAGTGGTGATGTGAGAAGGAGATGGAATGAGTATTTTGAAGGTTTGTTGAATGTGTCTGATGACAGAGTGGCAGATATAGGGTGTTTTGGTCGAGGTGGTGTGCAAAGTGAGAGGGTTAGGGAAAATGATTTGGTAAACAGAGAAGAGGTAGTAAAAGCTTTGCGGAAGATGAAAGCCGGCAAGGCAGCAGGATTGGATGGTATTGCAGTGGAATTTATTAAAAAAGGGGGTGACTGTATTGTTGATTGGTTGGTAAGGTTATTTAATGTATGTATGACTCATGGTGAGGTGCCTGAGGATTGGCGGAATGCGTGCATAGTGCCATTGTACAAAGGCAAAGGGGATAAGAGTGAGTGCTCAAATTACAGAGGTATAAGTTTGTTGAGTATTCCTGGTAAATTATATGGGAGGGTATTGATTGAGAGGGTGAAGGCATGTACAGAGCATCAGATTGGGGAAGAGCAGTGCGGTTTCAGAAGTGGTAGAGGATGTGTGGATCAGGTGTTTGCTTTGAAGAATGTATGTGAGAAATACTTAGAAAAGCAAATGGATTTGTATGTAGCATTTATGGATCTGGAGAAGGCATATGATAGAGTTGATAGAGATGCTCTGTGGAAGGTATTAAGAATATATGGTGTGGGAGGAAAGTTGTTAGAAGCAGTGAAAAGTTTTTATCGAGGATGTAAGGCATGTGTACGTGTAGGAAGAGAGGAAAGTGATTGGTTCTCAGTGAATGTAGGTTTGCGGCAGGGGTGTGTGATGTCTCCATGGTTGTTTAATTTGTTTATGGATGGGGTTGTTAGGGAGGTAAATGCAAGAGTCCTGGAAAGAGGGGCAAGTATGAAGTCTGTCGGGGATGAGAGAGCTTGGGAAGTGAGTCAGTTGTTGTTCGCTGATGATACAGCGCTGGTGGCTGATTCATGTGAGAAACTGCAGAAGCTGGTGACTGAGTTTGGTAAAGTGTGTGGAAGAAGAAAGTTAAGAGTAAATGTGAATAAGAGCAAGGTTATTAGGTACAGTAGGGTTGAGGGTCAAGTCAATTGGGAGGTGAGTTTGAATGGAGAAAAACTGGAGGAAGTGAAGTGTTTTAGATATCTGGGAGAGGATCTGTCAGCGGATGGAACCATGGAAGCGGAAGTGGATCATAGGGTGGGGGAGGGGGCGAAAATTTTGGGAGCCTTGAAAAATGTGTGGAAGTCGAGAACATTATCTCGGAAAGCAAAAATGGGTATGTTTGAAGGAATAGTGGTTCCAACAATGCTGTATGGTTGCGAGGCGTGGGCTATGGATAGAGTTGTGCGCAGGAGGATGGATGTGCTGGAAATGAGATGTTTGAGGACAATGTGTGGTGTGAGGTGGTTTGATCGAGTAAGTAACGTAAGGGTAAGAGAGATGTGTGGAAATGAAAAGAGCGTGGTTGAGAGAGCAGAAGAGGGTGTTTTGAAATGGTTTGGGCACATGGAGAGAATGAGTGAGGAAAGATTGACCAAGAGGATATATGTGTCGGAGGTGGAGGGAACGAGGAGAAGAGGGAGACCAAATTGGAGGTGGAAAGATGGAGTGAAAAAGATTTTGTGTGATCGGGGCCTGAACATGCAGGAGGGTGAAAGGAGGGCAAGGAATAGAGTGAATTGGAGCGATGTGGTATACAGGGGTTGACGTGCTGTCAGTGGATTGAATCAAGGCATGTGAAGCGTCTGGGGTAAACCATGGAAAGCTGTGTAGGTATGTATATTTCCGTGTGTGGGTGTGTGTATGTACATGTGTATGGGGGGGGGGTTGGGCCATTTCTTTCGTCTGTTTCCTTGCGCTACCTCGCAAACGCGGGAGACAGCGACAAAGTATAAAAAAAAAAAAAAAAAAAAAAAAAATATATATATATATATATATATATTTTTTTTTTTTTTCGCTGTCTCCCGCGTTTCCGAGGTAGCGCAAGGAAACAGACGAAAGAAATGGCCCAACCCAACCCTATACACATGTATATACATACGTCCACACACGCAAATATACATACCTACACAGCATTCCATGGTTTACCCCAGACGCTTCACATGCCTTGATTCAATCCACTGACAGCACGTCAACCCCGGTATACCACATCGCTCCAATTTACTCTATTCCTTGCCCTCCTTTCACCCTCCTGCATGTTCAGGCCCCGATCACACAAAATCTTTTTCACTCCATCTTTCCACATCCAATTTGGTCTCCCTCTTCTCCTCGTTCCCTTAACCTCCGACACATATATCCTCTTGGTCAATCTTTCCTCACTCATTCTCTCCATGTGCCCAAACCATTTCAAAACACCCTCTTCTGCTCTCTCAACCACGCTCTTTTAATTTCCACACATCTCTCTTACCCTTACGTTACTTAATCGATCAAACCACCTCACACCACACATTGTCCTCAAACATCTCATTTCCAGCACATCCATCCTCCTGCGCACAACTCTATCCATAGCCCACACCTCGCAACCATACAACATTGTTGGAACCACTATTCCTTCAAAAATACCCATTTTTGCTTTCCGAGATAATGTTCTCGACTTCCACACATTCTTCAAGGCTCCCAGAATTTTCGCCCCCTGCCCCACCCTATGATCCACTTCCGCTTAAATGGTTCCATCCGCTGCCAGATCCACTCCCAGATATCTAAAACACTTCACTTCCTCCAGTTTTTCTTCATTCAAACTCACCTCCCAATTGACTTGACCCTCAACCCTGCTGTACCTAATAACCTTGCTCTTATTCACAATATCTTGTGGAGGCGAAGGTGAAGATTTGTATGGGTTTTCAGAACAGAGGAGTGAATGTTGGGGTGAAGAGGGTGGTGAGAGTTAGTGAGCTTGGGAAGGAGACTTGTGTGAGGAAGTACCAGGAGAGACTGAGTACAGAATGGAAAAAAGGTGAGAAGAATGGAGGTAAGGGGAGTGGGGGAGGAATGGGATGTATTTAGGGAATCAGTGATGGATTGCGCAAAAGATGCTTGTGGCATGAGAAGAGTGGGAGGTAGGTTGATTAGAAAGGGTAGTGAGTGGTGGGATGAAGAAGTAAGAGTATTAGTGAAAGAGAAGAGAGAGGCATTTGGAGAATTTTTGCAGGGAAAAAATGCAATTGAGTGGGAGATATATAAAAGAAAGAGACAGGAGGTCAAGAGAAAGGTGCAAGAGGTGAAAAAAAGAGCAAATGAGAGTTGGGGTCAGAGAGTGTCATTAGATTTTAGGGAGAATAAAAAGATGTTCTGGAAGGAGGTAAATAAAGTGCGTAAGACACGGGAGCAAATAGGAACTTCAGTGAAGAGCGCAAAAGGGGAGGTGATAACAAGTAGTGGTGTTGTGAGAAGGAGATGGAGTGAGTATTTTGAAGGTTTGTTGAATATGTTTGATGATAGAGTGGCAGATATAGGGTGTTTTGGTCGAGGTGGTGTGCAAAGTGAGAGGGTTAGGGAAAATGATTTGGTAAACAGAGAAGAGGTAGTAAAAGCTTTGCGGAAGATGAAAGCCGGTAAGGCAGCAGGTTTGGATGGTATTGCAGTGGAATTTATTAAAAAAGGGGATGACTGTATTGTTGATTGGTTGGTAAGGTTATTTAATGTATGTATGACTCATGGTGAGGTGCCTGAGGATTGGCGGAATGCGTGCATAGTGCCATGGTACACAGGCAAAGGGGATAAGAGTTAGTGCTCAAATTACAGAGGTATAAGTTTGTTGAGTATTCCTGGTAAATTATATGGGAGGGTATTGATTGAGAGGGTGAAGGCATGTACAGAGCATCAGATTGGGGAAGAGTAGTGTGGTTTCAGAAGTGGTAGAGGATGTATGGATAAGGTGTTTGCTTTGAAGAATGTATGTGAGAAATACTGAGAAAAGCAAATGGATTTGTATGTAGCATTTATGGATCTGGAGAAAGCATATGATAGAGTTGATAGAGATGCTCAGTTGAAGGTATTAAGAATATATGGTGTGGGAGGCAAGTTGTTAGAAGCAGTGAAAAGTTTTTATCGAGGATGTAAGGCATGTGTACGTGTAGGAAGAGAGGAAAGTGATTGGTTCTCAGTGAATGTAGGTTTGCGGCAGGGGTGTGTGATGTCTCCATGGTTGTTTAATTTGTTTATGGATGGGGTTGTTTGGGATGTGAATGCAAGAGTTTTGGAAAGAGGGGCAAGTATGAAGTCTGTTGGGGATGAGAGAGCTGGGAAGAGATTCAGTTGTTGTTCGCTGATGATACAGCGCTAGTGGCTTATTCATGTGAGAAACTGGAGAAGCTGGTGACTGAGTTTGGTAAAGTGTATGAAAGAAGAAAGTTAAGAGTAAATGTGAATAAGATCAAGGTTATTAGGATATATATATATATATATATATATATATATATATATATATATATATATATATATATATATATTTTTATTCTTTTTTTATCATACTTTGTCGCTGTCTCCCGCGTTTGCGAGGTAGCGCAAGGAAACAGACGAAAGAAATGGCCCAACCCCCCCCCATACACATGTATATACATACGTCCACACACGCAAATATACATACCTACACAGCTTTCCATGGTTTACTCCAGACGCTTCACATGCCTTGCTTCAATCCACTGACAGCAAGTCAACCCCGGTATACCACATCGCTCCAATTCACTCTATTCCTTGCCCTTTCACCCTCCTGCATGTTCAGGCCCCGATCACACAAAATCTTTTTCACTCCATCTTTCCACCTCCAATTTGGTCTCCCTCTTCTCCTTGTTCCCTCCACCACCGACACATATATCCTCTTGGTCAATCTTTCCTCACTCATCCTCTCCATGTGCCCAAACCACTTCAAAACACCCTCTTCTGCTCTGTCAACCACGCTCTTTTTATTTCCACACATCTCTCTTACCCTTACGTTACTCACTCGATCAAACCACCTCACACCACACATTGTCCTCAAACATCTCATTTCCAGCACATCCATCCTCCTGCGCACAACTCTATCTATAGCCCACTTCTCGCAACCATACAACATTGTTGGAACCACTATTCCTTCAAACATACCCATTTTTGCTTTCCGAGATAATGTTCTCGACTTCCACACATTCTTCAAGGCTCCCAGAATTTTCGCCCCCTCCCCCACCCTATGATCCACTTCCACTTAAATGGTTCCATCCGCTGCCAGATCCACTCCCAGATATCTAAAACACTTCACTTCCTCCAGTTTTTATCCATTCAAACTCACCTCCCTATTGACTTGACCCTCAACCTTACTGTACCTAATAACCTTGCTCTTATTCACATTTACTCCTAACTTTCTTCTTTCACACACTTTACCAAACTCAGTCACCAGCTTTTGCAGTTTCTCACATGAATCAGCCACCAGCGATGTATCATCAGCGAACAACAACTGACTCACTTCCCAAGCTCTCTCATCCCTAACAGACTTCATACTTGCCCCTCTTTCCAAAACTCTTGCATTCACCTCCCTAACAACCCCATTCATAAACAAATTAAACAACCATGGATACATCACACACCCCTGCCGCAAACCTACATTCACTGAGAACCAATCACTTTCCTCTCTTCCTACACGTACACATGCCTTACATCCTCGATAAAAACTTTTCACTGCGTCTAACAACCTGCCTCCCACACCATATATTCTTAATACCTTCCACAGAGCATGTCTATTAACTCTAGCATATGCCTTCTCCAGATCCATAAATGCTACATAGAAATCCATATGCTTTTCTAAGTATTTCTCACATACATTCTTCAAAGCAAACACCTGATCCACACATCCTCTACAACTTCTGAAACCACACTGCTCTTCCCCATTCTAATGCTCTGTACATGCCTTCACCCTGAGAATCAATACCCTCCCCTATAATTTACCAGGAATACTCAACAAACTTATACCTCTGTAATTTGAGCGCTCACTCTTATCCCCTTTGCCTTTGTACAATGGCACTATCCATGCATTCCGCCAATCCTCAGGCACCTCACCATGAGTGATACATACATTAAATAACCTTACCAACCAGTCAACAATACAGTCACCCCCTTTTTTAATAAATTCCACTGCAATACCATCCAAACCTGCTGCCTTGCCAACTTTCATCTTCCGCAAAGCTTTTACTACCTCTTCTCTGTTTACCAAATTATTTTCCCTAACCCTCTCACTTTGCACACCACCTCGACCAAAACATATTTATATATATATATATATATATATATATATATATATATATATGTATATATATATATATATATATATATATATATATATATATATATATATATATATATATATATATATATATATATATATATATATATATATGTATATATATGTATATATATATATATATATATATATATATATATATATATATATATATATATATATATATATATATATATATATATATATTACTATTTTTTTTTTATTATACTTTTTCGCTGTCTCCCGCGTTTGCGAGGTAGCGCAAGGAAACAGACGAAAGAAATGGCCCAACCCCCCCCCCCCATACATATGTATATACATACGTCCACACACGCAAATATACATACCTACACAGCTTTCCATGGTTTACCCCAGACGCTTCACATGCCTTGATTCAATCCACTGACAGCACGTCAACCCCGGTATACCACATCGCTCCAATTCACTCTATTCCTTGCCCTCCTTTCACCCTCCTGCATGTTCAGGCCCCGATCACACAAATTCTTTTTCACTCCATCTTTCCACCTCCAATTTGTTCTCCCTCTTCTCCTCGTTCCCTCCACCTCCGACACATATATCCTCTTGGTCAATCTTTCCTCACTCATTCTCTCCATGTGCCCAAACCACTTCAAAACACCCTCTTCTGCTCTCTCAACCACGCTCTTTTTATTTCCACAAATCTCTCTTACCCTTACGTTACTCACTCGATCAAACCACCTCACACCACACATTGTCCTCAAACATCTCATTTCCAGCACATCCATCCTCCTGCGCACAACTCTATCCATAGCCCACGCCTCGCAACCATACAACATTGTTGGAACCACTATTCCTTCAAACATACCCATTTTTGCTTTCCGAGATAATGTTCTCGACTTCCACACATTCTTCAGGCCCCCAGAATTTTCGCCCCCTCCCCCACCCTATGATCCACTTCCGCTTCCATGGTTCCATCCGCTGACAGATCCACTCCCAGATATCTAAAACACTTCACTTCCTCCAGTTTTTCTCCATTCAAACTCACCTCCCAATTGACTTGACCCTCAACCCTACTGTACCTAATAACCTTGCTCTTATTCACATTTACTCTTAACTTTCTTCTTCCACACACTTTACCAAACTCAGTCACCAGCTTCTGCAGTTTCTCATATGAATCAGCCACCAGCGCTGTATCATCAGCGAACTACAACTGACTCACTTCCCAAGCTCTCTCATCCCACACAGACTTCATACTTGCCCCTCTTTCCAAAACTCTTGCATTTACCTTCCTAACAACCCCATCCATAAACAAATTAAACAACCATGGAGACATCACACACCCCTGCCGCAAACCTACATTCACTGAGAACCAATCACTTTCCTCTCTTCCTACACGTACACATGCCTTACATCCTCGATAAAAACTTTTCACTGCTTCTAACAACTTGCCTCCCACACCATATATTCTTAATACCTTCCACAGAGCATCTCTATCAACTCTATCATATGCCTTCTCCAGATCCATAAATGCTACATACAAATCCATTTGCTTTTCTAAGTATTTCTCACATACATTCTTCAAAGCAAACACCTGATCCACACATCCTCTACCACTTCTGAAACCACACTGCTCTTCCCCGATCTGATGCTCTGTACATGCCTTCACCCTCTCAATCATTACCCTCCCATATAATTTACCAGGAATACTCAACAAACTTATACCTCTGTAATTTGAGCACTCACTCTTATCCCCTTTGCCTTTGTACAATGGCACTATGCACGCATTCCGCCAATCCTGAGGCACCTCACCATGAGTCATACATACATTAAATAACCTTACCAACCAGTCCACAATACAGTCACCCCCTTTTTTAATAAATTCCACTGCAATACCATCCAAACCTGCTGCCTTGCCGGCTTTCATCTTCCGCAAAGCTTTCACTACCTCTTCTCTGTTTACCAAATCATTTACCCGAACCCTCTCACTTTGCACACCACCTCGACCAAAACACCCTATATCTGCCACTCTATCATCAAACACATTCAACAAACCTTCAAAATACTCACTCCATCTCCCTCTCACATCACCACTACTTGTTATCACCTCCCCATTTGCGCCCTTCACTGAAGTTCCCATTTGCTCCCTTGTCTTACGCACTTTATTTACCTCCTTCCAGAACATCTTTTTATTCTCTCTAAAATTTAATGATACTCTCTCACCCCAACTCTCATTTGCCCTTTTTTTCACCTCTTGCACCTTTCTCTTAACCTCCTGTCTCTTTCTTTTATACATCTCCCACTCAATTGCATTTTTTCCCTGCAAAAATCGTCCAAATGCCTCTCTCTTCTCTTTCACTAATACTCTTACTTCTTCATCCCACCACTCACTACCCTTTCTAATCAACCCACCTCCCACTCTTCTCATGCCACAAGCATCTTTTGCGCAATCCATCACTGATTCCCTAAATACATCCCATTCCTCCCCCAATCCCCTTACTTCCATTGTTCTCACCTTTTTCCATCCTGTACTCAGTCTCTCCTGGTACTTCCTCACACAGGTCTCCTTCCCAAGCTCACTTACTCTCACCACCCTCATCACCCCAACATTCACTCTTCTTTTCTGAAAACCCATACAAATCTTCACCTTAGCCTCCACAAGATAATGATCAGACATCCCTACAGTTGCACCTCTCAGCACATTAACATCCAAAAGTCTCTCTTTCGCACGCCTGTCAATTAACACGTAATCCAATAACGCTCTCTGGCCATCTCTCCTACTTATATAAGTATACTTATGTATATCTCGCTTTTTAAACTAGGTATTCCCAATCATCAGTCCCTTTTCAGCACATACATCTACAAGCTCTTCACCATTTCCATTTACAACACTGAACACCCCATGTATACCAATTATTCCCTCAACTGCCACATTACTCACCTTTGCATTCAAATCACCCATCACTATAACCCGGTCTCGTGCATCAAAACCACTAACACACTCATTCACCAGCTCCCAAAACACTTGCCTCTCATGATCTTTCTTCTCATGCCCAGGTTCATATATATATATATATATATATATATATATATATATATATATATATATATATATATATATATATATATATATATATATATATATATATATATATATATATATTTATATATATATATATATATATATATATACATTCTCGATTAACATGGGTAAAACTGAAAGTTGATGGAGAGAGATGGGTGATTATTGGTGCATATTCACCTGGGCATGAGAAGAAAGATCATGAGAGGCAAGTGTTTTGGAAGCAGCTGAATGAGTCTGTTAGTGGTTTTGATGCACGAGACCGGGTCATAGTGATGGGTGATTTGAATGCAAAGGTGAGGAATGTGGCAGTTGAGGGAATAATTGTTATACATGGGGTGTTCAGTGTTGTAAATGGAAATGGTGAAGAGCTTGTAGATTTATGTGCTGAAAAAGGACTGGCGATTGGGAATACCTGGTTTAAAAAGCGAGATATACATAAGTATACGTATGTAGGTAGGAGAGATGGCCAGAGAGCGTCATTGGATTACCTGTTAATTGACAGGCGCGCGAAAGAGAGACTTTTGGTTATTAATGTGCTGAGAGTTGCAACTGGAGGGATGTCTGATCATTATCTTGTGGAGGCTAAGGTGAAGATTTGTATGGGTTTTCAGAAAAGAAGAGTGAATGTTGGGGTGAAGAGGGTGGTGAGAGTAAGTGAGCTTGGGAAGGAGACTTGTGTGAGGAAGCACCAGGAGAGACTGAGTACAGAATGGAAAAAGGTGAGAAGAATGGAAGTAAGGGGAGTGGGGGAGGAATGGGATGTATTTAGGGAATCAGTGATGGTTTGCGCAAAAGATACTTGTGGCATGAGAAAAGTGGGAGGTGGGTTTATTAGAATGGGTAGTGAGTGGTGGGATGAAGAAGTAAGAGTATTAGTGAAAGAGAAGAGAGAGGCATTTGGACGATTTTTGCAGGAAAAAAATGCAATTGAGTGGGAGATGTATTAAAGAAAGAGACAGGAGGTCAAGAGAAAGGTGCAATAGGTGGAAAAGAGGGTAAATGAGAGTTTGGGTGAGAGAGTATCATTAAATTTTAGAGAGAATAAAAAGATGTTCTGGAAGGAGGTAAATAAAGTTCGTAAGACAAGGGAGCAAATGTGAACTTCAGTGATGGGCGCAAATGGGGAGGTGAAAGCAAGTAGTGGTGATGTGAGAAGGAGATGGAGTGAGTATTTTGAAGGTTTGTTGAATGTGTTTGATGATAGAGTGGCGGATAGAGGGTGTTTTGGTCGAGGTGGTATGCAGAGTGAGAGGGTTAGGGAAAATGATTTGGAAAACAGAGAAGAGGTAGTAAAAGCTTTGCGGAAGATGAAAGCCGGTAAGGCAGCAGGTTTGGATGGTATTGCAGTGGAATTTATTAAAAAAGTGGGTGGCTGTATTATTGACTGGTTGGTAAGGTTATTTAATGTATGTATGGCTCATGGTGAGGTGCCTGAGGATTGGCGGAATGCGTGCATAGTGCCATTGTACAAAGGCAAAGTGGATAAGAGTGAGTGCTCAAATTACAAAGGTATAAGTTTGTGGAGTATTCCTGGTAAATTATATGTGAGGGTATTGATTGCGAGGGTGAAAGCATGTACAGAGCATTAGATTGGGGAAGAGCAGTGTGGTTTCGGAAGTGGTAGAGGATGTGTGGATCAGGTGTTTGCTTTGAAGAATGTATGTGAGAAATACTTAGAAAAGGAAATGGATTTGTATGTAGCATTTATGGATCTGGAGAAGGCATATGATAGAGTTGATAGAGATGTTCTTTGGAAGGTATTAAGAATATATGGTGTGGGAGTCAAGTTGTTAGAATAAGTGAAAAGTTTTTATCGAGGATGAAAGGCATGTGTACGTGTAGGAAGAGAGGAAAGTGATTGGTTCTCAGTGAATGTAGGTTTGCGGCAGGGGTGTGTGATGTCTCCATGGTTGTTTAATTTGTATATGGATGGGGTTGTTAGGGAGGTGAATGCAAGAGTTTTGGAAAGAGGGGCAAGTATGAAGTCTGTTGTGGATTAGAGAGCTTGGGAAGTGAGTCACTTGTTGTTCGCTGATGATACAGCGTTGGTGGCTGATTCATGTGAGAAACTGCAGAAGCTATTGACTGAGTTTGGTAAAGTGTGTGAAAGAAGAAAGTTAAGAGTGAATATGAATAAGAGCAAGGTAATTAGGTACAATAGGGTTGAGGGTCAAGTCAATTGGGGGTTAAGTTTGAATGGAGAAAAACTTGAGGAAGTAAAGTGTTTTAGATATCTAGGAGTGGATCTGGCAGCGTTTGGAACCATGGAAGCGGAAGTGGATCATAGGGTGGGGGAGGGGGCGAAAATCCTGGAAGCCTTGAAGAATGTGTTGAAGTCGAGAAGATTATCTCGGAAATCAAAAATGGGTATGTTTCAAGGAATAGTAGTTCCAACAATGTTGTATGGTTGCGAGGCGTGGGTTATGGATAGAGTTGTGCGCAGGAGGATGAATGTGCTGCAAATGAGATGTTTGAGGACAATGTGTGGTGTGAGGTGGTTTGATCGAGTAAGTAATGTATGGGTAAGACAGATGTGTGGAAATCAAAAGAGCGTGGTTGAGAGAACAGGAGAGTGTGTTTTGAAATGGTTTGGGCACATGGAGATAATAAGTGAGGAAAGATTGACTAAGAGGATATATTTCTCGGAGGTAGAGGGAACGAGGAGAAGTGGGAGACCAAATTGGAGGTGGAAAGATGGAGTGAAAAAGATTTTGTGTGTTCGTGGCCTGAACATGCAGGAGGGTGAAAGGAGGGCAAGGAATTGAGTGAATTGGAGCTATGTGGTATACCGGGGTTGACGTGCTGTCAGTGGATTGAATCAGGGCATGTGAAGCGTCTGGGGTAAACCATGGAAAGCTGTGCAGGTATGTATATTTGCCTGTGTGTGGACGTATGTATATACATGTGTATAGGGTTGGGTTGGGCCATTTCTTTCGTCTGTTTCCTTGCGCTACCTAGTAAACGCAGGAGACAGCGACAAAGCAGAAAAGAAAAAAAAAAAGACGCCATTTGGTAAACATGTGATTATCCAAAAACAACAATCACATGTTTTCCAAATGGCGCCCCAGCTTCGTCTCATCGATGTATATCAACTGACTGTTTTATTTCTCTCTTGTGTCTCCCCTGATGATGTGATTATTACACAAATGTGGACTTGGGATCTTTTCGTGTCTCATTTTCCCCGTGGACTATTGGAATATCTTCATCGCGCAAAATTGAGATCCTTTCCAATACATATGTATATATATATATATATATATATATATATATATATATATATATATATATATATATATATATATATATATATATATATATATATATATATATATATATATATATTATATTTATTTTGCTTTGTCGCTATGTCCCGCGTTTCCGAGGTAGCGTAAGGAAACAGACGAAAGAAATGGCCCAACGCACCCCATACACATGTACATACATACACGTCCACACACGCAAATATGCATACCTAGACATATCAATGCACACATATATATACACACACAGACACATATTTACATACCCATGCACACAATTAACACTGCCTTTATTCATTCCCATCGCCACCTCGCCACACATGGAATACCATCCCCTACCCGGTTATGTGTGCGAGGTAGCGCTAGGAAAAGACATCAAAGGCCCCATTCGTTCACACTCAGTCTCTAGCTGTCATACAATAATGCCCAAAACCACAGCTCCCTTTCCACATCCATTCCCCACACAACTTTCCATGGTTTAACCCAGACGCTTCACATGCCCTGATTCAATCCACTAACCGCACGTCAACCCCGGTATACCACATCGATCCTATTCACTCTATTCCTTGCCCGCCTTTCACCCTCCTGCATGTTCAGGCACCGATCACTCAAAATCTTTTTCACTCCATCTTTCCACCTCCAATTAGGTCTCCCACTTCTCCTCTTTCCCTCCACCTCCGACACATATATCCTCTTGGTCAATCTTTCCTCACTCATGCTCTCCATGTACAGAAACCATTTCAGAACACCCTCTTCTGCTCTCTCAACCACGCTCTTTTTATTTCCACACATCTCTCTTACCCTTACATTACTTACTCGATCAAACCACCTCACACCACACATTGTCCTCAAACATCTCATTTCAGCACATCCACCCTCCTGCACACACATCTATCCATAGCCCACGCCTCGCAACCATACAACATTGCTGGAACCACTATTCCTTCAAATATACCCATTTCTGGCTTCCAAGATTTTCGCCCCCTTCCCCACCCTATGATTCACTCCCGCTTCCATGGTTCCATCCGCTGCCAGATCCACTAACAGATATCTAAAACACTTTACTTCCTTCAGTTTTTCTCCATTTAAACTTACCTCCCAATTGACTTGACCCTCAACCCTACTGTACATAATAACCTTGCTCTTATTCACATTTACTCTTAACTTTCTTCTTTCACACACTTTACCAAACTCAGTCACCAGCTTCTGCAGTTTCTCACATAAACCAGTCACCAGCCCTGTATCATCAGCGAACAACAACTGACTCACTTCCTAAGCTCTCTCATCCAGAACAGACTTCATATTTGCCCCTCTTTCCAAAACTCTTGCATTCACCTCCCTAAAAACCCCATCCATAAATAAATTAAACAACCATGAAGACATGAAACACCCCTGCCGCAAACCTACATTTACTGAGAACCAATCGCTCTCCTCTCTTCCTACACGTACAGTGCCTTACATCCTCGATAAAAACTTTTCACTGCTTCTAACAACTTGCCACCCACACCATATATTCTTAAAACCTTCCACAGAGCATCTCTATCAACTCTATCACATGCCTTCTCCAGATCCATAAATGCTACATACAAATCCATTTGCTTTTCTAAGTATTTCTCACATACAATCTTCAAAGCAAACACCTGATCCACACATCCTCTACCACTTCTGAAACCACACTGCTGTTCCCCAATCTGATTCTCTGTACATGCCTTAACCCTCTCAATCAATACCCTCCCATATAATTTCCCAGGAATACTCAACAAACTTATACCTCTGTAATATGAGCACTTACTCTTATCCCCTTTGCCTTTGTACAATGGCACTATACAAGCATTCCGCCAATCCTCAGGCACCTCACCATGAGTCATACATACATTAGATAACCTTACCAACCAGTCAACAATACAGTCACCTCCTTTATTAATAGATTCCACTGCAATACCATCCAAACCTGCTGCCTTGACGGCTTTCATCTTCCGCAAAGCTTTTACTACCTCTTCTCTGTTTACCATATCATGTTCCCTAACCGTCTCTCTTTGCACACCTCCTCGACCAAAACACCCTATATCTGCCACTCTATCATCAAACACATTCAACAAACCTTCAAAATACTCACTCCATCTCCTTCTCACATCACCACTTCTTGTTATCACCTCCCTATTAGTGCCCTTCACTCAAGTTCCCATTTGCTCCTTTGTCTTACGCACTTTATTTACATCCTTCTAGAACATCTTTTTATTCTCCCTAAAATTTAATGACACTCTCTCTCCCCAACTCTAATATGCTCTCTTTTTAACCTCTTGCACCTTTCTATTGACCTCCTGTCTCTTTCTTTTATACATCTCCCACTCAACTCCATTTTTTCACCGCAAAAATCTTCCAAATGCCTCTCTCTTCTCTTTCACTAATAATCTTAATTCTTCATCCCACCACTCACTACCCTTTCTAATCAAACCACCACCCACGCTTCTCATGCCACAAGCATCTTTTTCGCAATCCATCACTGATTCCCTAAATACATCCCATTCTTCCCCCACTCCCCTTACTTCCATTGTTCTCACCTTTTTCCATTCTGTACTCAGTCTCTCCTGGTACTTCCTCACACAAGTCTCCTTCCTAAGCTCACTTACTCTCACCACCCTCTTCACCCCAACATTCACTCTTCTTTTCTGAAAACCCATACAAA
>NC_092269.1:19525074-19532410 GCF_036320965.1 Panulirus ornatus
ATATAATATATATATATATATATATATATATATATATATATATATATATACATATATATATATATATATATATATATATATATATATATATATATATATATATATATATATATGTATATACATATATATACATATATATACACCCTGCCACACATGCAATGATAGCCCACCTCCCCTGCACGCTCTCGAGGTAGCGCTAGGAAAAGACAATAAAGGTCACATTCGTTCACACTCAGTCTCTAGCTGTCATGTATAATGCACCAAAACCACAGCTTCCATTCTACATTCAGGCCCCATAAAACTTTCAATTTTTTTTTAGCCGAGACACTTCATTTGCCCTGGCTCAATACGTGGACAGCACTTCGACCATGGTATACCATATCGTTGCAATTCACTATATTCCTTTTACGTCTTTCACCTTCGTGTATGATTAGGCTCCGATTGCTCAAAATTCTTTTCACTCTACTTTTCCACCTCCAATATGGTCTCCCTTTTCTCCTCTTTCCCTCCACCTCTAACACATATATCCTCTTTGTCAATTTTTCCTTACTTATTCTCTCCATGTGACCATACCGTTGCAATAACCTCTCTTCTGCACTCTCAACAAAACTCTTTTTAGTATCACACATCACTCTTACCCTTTCATTACTTACTCGATCAAACCACCTCACACCACGCACTGTCCTCAAACATATCATCTCCAACGCATCCACCCTCATCCGCACAATCCTATCTGTAACCCACATCTTGCAACCATATAACATTGTTGGAACCACTATTCCTTCAAACGTACCCATTTCTGCATTCCGTGATATTGTTCTCGCCTTCCACACATTTTTCCACGCTGCCAAAACTTTCGCCCCCTCCGTAACCCTGTGACTCACTTTTGCTTTTATGGTTCCATCCGCTGCCAAATTCATTCCCAGATTTGTAAAACACTTCACTTCCTTTCCTTTCCATTCAAACTTTCTTCCTACTTAACTTGTGCCTCAACCTTACTGTACCTAATAACCTTGCTCTTATTCACATTTACTC
Source organism: Panulirus ornatus (assembly GCF_036320965.1). NCBI lineage: Eukaryota > Metazoa > Arthropoda > Malacostraca > Decapoda > Palinuridae > Panulirus > Panulirus ornatus. The sequence goes on from NC_092269.1 coordinate 19,526,110, forward strand.
TCCGCATTCTTTTTTTGCATACCTCACCAAACTCAGTCAGTTGTTTCTGCACGTTCTCACCCGAGTCAACCACCAGCACAGAATCAACAGCGAACAACAACTGACTCATTTTCCAAACCCTATCATCCACAACAGACTGCGTATTTGCCCGTCTCTCCAAAACTATTGCATTCAGCTCCCTAATAACCTCATCGATAAATAAATTAACCAACCATAAAGACGTCATATACTCCTGCCGTAAACCGACATTCTCTGGGGATCAATCACTTTCCTCTCTTCCTACTCGTACAAATGCCTTACATCCTCGATAAAAACTTTTGAATGTTTCCAGCAAATTGCCTCCCACACCACATATTCTTGATACCTTCCACAGAGCATCTCTGTCAACTCCATCATATGCCTTCTCCAGATCCATAAATGCTACATACAAAATTTATTTTTCTATTTCTCACATACATTCTTCAAAGGAAACACCTGATTCACACACCCTTTACCACTTCTGAAACCACACTGCTCTTCTCCAGTCTGTTGCTTTGTACATGCCTTCACCCTCTCAATCAATACCTTCCCATATAATATCGCTGGAATACTCAACAAACCTCTAATTTTGTTATTTAAACACTCACCTTTATCCCCGTTGCCTTTGAACAGTGGCACTATGCATGCATTCCCCAGTTCTCAGGCACGTCACTATGACACGTACATACATTGAATATCCTCACCAACCAGTCACCAATAGAGTCACCCCCTTGTTTTAATATATTCTACTGAAATACCATCCATTCACGCCGCTTTGCCGGCTTTAATTTTACGCAAAGCTTTCCTGTTTACCAAATCATTCTCCCTGACCTATATCTGCCACTGTATCATCTAACACATTCAATACACCTTAGAAATACTCTCTCTATCTCCTTCTCACATTGCCAATACTTTTTATTACCTCCCAATTTGCCCCCTTCACCGACGTTTCCATTTGTTCTTTTGTCTTGAGCACTTTATTTACCTCCTTCCAAAACATCTTTTTATTCTCCCTGAACTTTAATTATACTCTCTCACCCCAACTCTCAGTTGCCCTCTTTTTCACTTCTTTCACCTTTCATCTTTATTTCCTGCCTCTTTCTTTTATACATCTCCCATTCATTTGCACTATTTCTCTGTATAAATCGTCCAAATGCCTCTCTCTTCAATTTCCCTAATAATCTTACTTCTTCATCCCACCACTCAATACCCTTTCTAATCTGCCCATCTCCCACGATTCTCATGCCAGAAGCATCTTTCGCTCAAGCCATCACTGATCCTCTAAATGCATCCCCACTCCCCTTACCAATTTTGTTCTCATCTTTTTCCATTCTGTACTCAGTCCCTACTGGTACTTCCTCAACCAAGTCTACTTCCCAAGCTCGCTTACCCTCACCACTCTCTTCACCTTAACATTCTCTTCTTTTCTGAAAACCTCTACAAATCTTCAACTTCGCCAACAAAACATAATGATCAGACATCCTCAAGTTGCACCTCTCAGCATATTAACATCCAAAAGTTTCTCTTACACCCGCTTATCTATTAACAAAAACTCCAATGACGCACTCTCGCCATCTCTCCTACATATATACGTATACTTATGGATATCTCTCTTTTTAAACCATGTCTTCCTAATCACTGGTCCTATATCTGCATACAAATCTACAAGCTCTTGACCATTTCCATTTACAGCACTGAATAACCCATATGCACCAATAATTCCCTCAACTGCCACAGTACTTACTTTTGCATTCAAATCACCCATCACTATAACCCGGTCTCATGAATCAATACTGCTAACACAGTCACTCAGCTGCTCCAAAAACACTTGCCTCTCATTATCATTCTTTTCATGCCCAGGTACATATGCACCAATAATCACATATCTCTCTCAGTCACCTTTCAGTTTTACCAATATCAATCTTCAATTCACACACATTTAGGCACCCTAATCCGAGCCTTCCAGGAGGATCAGCATTCTCCAAGTGATTCCTTCTGTTTCCCTTTTTAGAAAGTTAAAATACAATTTTATTTCTTTTATCTATTTATTTTACTTTGTCGTTGTCTCCCGCATTAGCGAGGTAGCGCAATGAAGCAGACGAAAGAATGGCCCAACCCATCCACATAGAAATGTATATACATAGACGTCCACACACGCTAATATACATACCTATACATCTCAACGTATACATATATGTACACACACAGACATTTTTTTTTTTATTATACTTTGTCGCTGTCTCCCGCGTTTGCGAGGTAGCGCAAGGAAACAGACGAAAGAAATGGCCCAACCCCCCCCACACACATGTATATACATACGTCCACACACGCAAATATACATACCTACACAGCTTTCCATGGTTTACCCCAGACGCTTCACATGCCTTGATTCAATCCACTGACAGCACGTCAACCCCGGTATACCACATCGCTCCAATTCACTCTATTCCTTGCCCTCCTTTCACCCTCCTGCATGTTCAGGCCCCGATCTCACAAAATCTTTTTCACTCCATCTTTCCACCTCCAATTTGGTCTCCCTCTTCTCCTCGTTCCCTCCACCTCCGACACATATATCCTCTTGGTCAATCTTTCCTCACTCATTCTCTCCATGTACCCAAACCACTTCAAAACACCCTCTTCTGCTCTCTCAACCACGCTCTTTTTATTTCCACACATCTCTCTTACCCTTACGTTACTCACTCGATCAAACCACCTCACACCACACATTGTCCTCAAACATCTCATTTCCAGCACATCCATCCTCCTGCGCACAACTCTATCCATAGCCCACGCCTCGCAACCATACAACAATGTTGGAACCACTATTCCTTCAAACATACCCATTTTTGCTTTCCGAGATAATGTTCTCGACTTCCACACATTCTTCAAGGCTCCCAGGATTTTCGCCCCCTCCCCCACCCTATGATCCACTTCCGCTTCCATGGTTCCATCCGCTGCCAGATCCACTCCCAGATATCTAAAACACTTCACTTCCTACAGTTTTTCTCCATTCAAACTCACCTCCCAATTGACTTGACCCTCAACCCTACTGTACCTAATAACCTTGCTCTTATTCACATTTACTCTTAACTTTCTTCTTCCACACACTTTACCAAACTCAGTCACCAGCTTCTGCAGTTTCTCACATGAATCAGCCATCAGCGCTGTATCATCAGCGAACAACAACTGACTCACTTCCCAAGCTCTCTCATCCCCAACAGACTTCATACTTGCCCCTCTTTGCAAAACTCTTGCATTTACCTCCCTAACAACCCCATCCATAAACAAACATATATATATATATATATATATATATATATATATATATATATATATATATATATATATATACACACATGTACATAATTCATACTGTATGCATTTATTCATTCCTATCGCCACCCCGCCACATATGAAATAACTACCCCATCCCCCCCGAATGTCCGCAAGGTCGCGCTAGAAAAAGACAAAAAAAGAAAAATTCGTTCACACTCAGTCTCTAGCTGTCATGTATAATGCACCGAAACCATACCTCCCTTTCCACATCCAGGCCCCATCGAACCTTCCATGGTTTACCCCCCAGACGTTTCACATGCCCTTGTTCAATCCACTGACACCACTTCAACCCCGGTATACCACATCGTTCCAATTCACTCTATTCCTTGCCCTCCTTTCACCCAAATGCATGTTCAGTCCCCGATCACTCAAAATCATTTTCACTCCATCTTTCCACCTCCAATTTGGTCTCCCACTTCTCCTCGTTCCCTACACCTATGACACATATATCCTCTTGGTCAATCTTTCCTCACTCATTCTTTCCATGTGACCAAACTATTTCGAAACACCCTCTTATGCTCTCTCAACCACACTCTTTTTATTATCACACATCTCTCTAGCCTATTATTACTTTCTCGAACAAACCACCTCACACCAAGCATTGTCCACGCATTAGGTACAGTAGGGTTGAGGGTCAAGTCAATTGGGAGGTAAATTTGAATGGAGAAAAACTGGAGGAAGTGAAGTGTTTTAGATATCTGGGAGTGGGTTTGGCAGCGGATGGAACCATGGAAGCGGAAGTGAATCATAGGGTGGAGGAGGGGGCTAAAGTTCTGGGAGCCTTGAAGAATGTGTGAAAGTCGAGAACATTATCTCGGAAAGCAAAATTGGGGATGTTTGAAGGAATAGTGGTTCCAACAATGTTGTATGGTTGCGAGGCGTGGGCTATGGATAGAGTTGTGCGCAGGAAGGTGGATGTGCTGGAAATGAGATATTTGAGGACAATATGTGGTGTGAGGTGGTTTGATCGAGTAAGTAATGTAAGGGTAAGAGAGATGTGTGGCAATAAAAAGAGTGTGGTTGAGAGAGCACAAAAGGGTGTTTTCAAATGTTTTGGCCATATGGAGACAATGAGTGAGGAAAGGTTGACCAAGAGGATATATGTGTCAGAGGTGGAGGGAACGATGAGAGATGGGAGACCAATTTGTAAGTGGAAAGATGGAGTGAAAATGATTTTGAGTGATCGGGGCCTGAACATGCAGGAGGGTGAAAGGCGTACAAGGAATAGAGTGAATTGGAACGATATTATATACCGGTTCCACGTGCTATCCATTGGAATGAACCAGGGTATATGAAGCGTCTGGGGAAACCATGGAGAGTTCTGTGGGACCTGGATATGGAAAGCGAGCTGTGGTTTCGGTGCTTTATTACATGACAGCTGGAGACTGAGTGTGAACGAATGTGGCCTTTGTTGTCTTTCTAGCACTACCTCGCGCATGTGAGGGGTGGAGGGGGTTGTTATTTCATTTGTGGCAGGGTGGCGAAGGGAATGAATAAAGGCAGACAGTATGAATTATGTACATGTGCATATGGGTGGGTTGGGCCATACTTTCGTTTCTTTAATTGCGCTACCTCGCTTAAGCGAGAGGCACCGACAAAGCAAATATATATATATATATATATATATATATATATATATATATATATATATATATATATATATATATATATATATATATATATTTTATTTTTTTTACTTTGTCGCTGTCTCCCGCGTTTACGAGGTAGCACAAGGAAACAGACGAAAGAAATGGCCCAACCCACCCCCATACACATGTATATACATACGTCCACACACGCACATATATATACCTACACAGCTTTCCATGGTTTACCCCAGACGCTTCACATGCCCTGATTCAATCTACTTGCAGCACGTCAACCCCGGTATACCACATCGATCCAATTCACTCTATTCCTTGCCCTCCTTTCACCCTCCTGCATGTTCAGGCCCCGATCACACAAAATCTTTTTCACTCCATCTTTTCACCTCCAATTTGGTCTCCCACTTCCCCTCGCTCCCTTCACCTCCGACACATATATCCTCTTGGTCAATCTTTCCTAACTCATTCTCTCCATGTGCCCAAACCATTTCAAAACACACTCTTCTGCTCTCTCAACCACGCTCTTTTTATTTCCACACATCTCTCTTACCCTTACGTTACTTACTCGATCAAACCACCTCACACCACACATTGTCCTCAAACATCTCATTTCCAGAACATCCATCCTCCTGCGCACAACTCTATTCATAGCCCACGCCTCGCAACCATACAACATTGTTGGAACCACTATTCCTTCAAACATACCCACTTTTGCTTTCCGAGATAATGTTCTCGACTTCCACACATTCTTCAAGGCTCCCAGAATTTTCGCCCCCTCCCCGTGGCACCCTATGATCCACTTCCGCTTCCATGGTTCCATCCGCTGCCAGATCCACTCCCAGATATCTAAAACACTTTACTTCCTCCAGTTTTTCTCCATTCAAACTTACCTCCCAACTGACTTGACCCTCAACTCCACTGTACCTAATAACCTTGCTCTTATTCATATTTACTCTTAACTTTCTTCTTTCACTCACTTTACCAAACTAAGTCACCAGCTTCTGCAGTTTCTCACATGAATAAGCCACCAGCGCTGTATCATCAGCGAACAACAACTGACTCACTTCACAAGTTCTCTCATCCACAACAGACTTCATACTTGCCCCTCTTTCCAAAACTCTTGCATTCACCTCCCTAACAACCCCATCCATAAACAAATTAAACAACCATGGAGACATCACACACCCCTGCCGCAAACCTACATTCACTGAGAACAAATCACTCTCCTCTATTCCTATACGTACACATGCCTTACATCCTCGATAAAAACTTTTCACAGCTTCTAACAACTTTCCTCCCACACCATATATTCTTAATACCTTTCACAGAGCATCTCTATCAAC
>NC_092269.1:19532510-19555010 GCF_036320965.1 Panulirus ornatus
CCTTCCCTTGTTCTTGTCCTCTCACTAACCCCTGACTTTACTCCCCAGACATTCCCAAACCACTCTTCCCCTTTACCCTTGAGCTTCGTTTCACTCACAGCCAAAACATCCAGGTTCTTTTCCTCAAACATACGACCTATCTCTCCTTTTTTCACATCTTGGTTACATCCATACACATTTAGGCACCCCACTCTGAGCCTTCGAGGAGGATGAGCACTCCCCGCGTGACTCCTTCTTCTGTTTCCCATTTTAGAAAGTTAATACAAGGAGGGGAGGATTTCTGGCCCCCCGCTCCCGTCCCCTCTATTTGCTTTCTACGACACGCGAGGAATACGTGGGAAGTATTCTTTCACCCCTATCCCCAGGGATAATATACATATATATATACATATACACTTACACACACATACACATACACACGCACATATACACACACACACACACACATACATATATATACATATGAAAAATGTAAGAAACAATTTAGAAAACTGAAACTTCTAGCTTGAAATGAATGAAATATATATATATATATATATATATATATATATATATATATATATATATATATATATATATATATATATATATATATATTTATTTATCATACTTTGTCGCTGTCTCCCGCGTTAGCAAGTTAGCGCAAGGATATAGGCGAAATAATTGCCCAAACCACCCACATGCACTTGTATACACATACACCTCCACACACGCACTTATACATACCTATACTTCCCAAATTAAGCATATATATACACACACACAGACATATACGTATATGCACATGTACATAATTCATACTGTCTGCCATTATTCATTTCCGTCGCCAACACGCAACACATGAAATGACAACCCCCTCCCCTCGCATATGCACGAGGTAGCGCTAGGAAAAAACAACAAAGGCCACATTCTTTCACACCCATTCATGTATAATCCACCGAAACCACAGCTCCCTTTCCACATCCAGGCCCCACAGAACTTTTCATGGTTTACCGCAGACCTTTCATATCACCTGGTTTAATCCACTGACAGCACGTCGACCCTGGTATACCACATCGTTCCATTTCATTCTATTCCTTGCACGCCTTTCACCCTCCTGCATGTTAAGGCCCCAATCACTCAAAATCTTTTTCACTCCATATTTCCACCTCCAATTTGGTCTCCCACTTTTCCTTGTTTCCTCTCCCTCTGACATATATATCCTCTCGGTCAATCTTTCCTCACTCATTGTCTCTATGTGACCAAACCATTTCAAAAGAAACCCTCTTCAACTCTCTCAACCACACTCTTTTTATTACCACACATCACTCTTACCCTGTTGTTACTTACACGATAAAACCACCTCACACCACATTTTGTTCTCAAACATCTCATTTCCAGCACATCCACACACTTCCGCACAACTCTATCTTTAGCCCACGCCTCGCAACCATATAACATTGTTGGAACCACTACTATTCCAAACTTACCCGTTTTTGCTTTCCGAGATAATGTTCTAGACTTCCACACATTCTTCAACGCTCCCAGAACTTTCGCCCGCTTCCCGTCCCTATGATTCACTTCCGCTTCCATCGTTCCATCCGCTGCCAAATCCACTCTTAGATATCTAAAACACTTCACTGCCTCCAGTTTTTCTCCATTCAAACTTACCTCCCAGTTGATTTGTCCCTCAACCCTACTGTACCTAATAACCTTACTCTTATTCACATTTACTTTTAGGTCTCTCCTTTCACACACTTTACCCGCTTCTGCAGTTTTTCACCCGAATCAGCCACCAGCGCTCAACAGCAATCAGCGAACAACAGCTGACTCACTTCTCAAGCTCTCTCATCCACAACATTCTGCATACTTGCCCCTCTTTCCAAAACTCTTACATTCACCTCCCTAACAACCCTATCCATAAACAGCTTAAACATCCATAGAGACATCACGCAACCCTGCGGCAAACCAACATTCATTGAGAACCAATCACTTTCCTCTCTTCCTACACGTACACATGCCTTACATCCTCGATAAAAACTTTTACTTCTTCTAACAACTTGCTTCCCACACCATACATTCTTAATACCTTCCATAGAACATATCTATCAACTCTATCATATGCCTTCTCTAGATCCATAAATGCTACATACAAATGCATTTCCATTTCTAAGTATTTCTCACATACATTTTTCAAAGCAAACACCTGATCCATACATCCTCTACCATTTCTGAAACCACATTGCTTTCCCGACCTTATGTTCTGTATAAGCTTTCACCCTCTCAATCAATACCCTCCCATATAATTTCCCAGGAATACTCAACAAACTTATACCTCTGTAATTTGAGCACTCACTCTTATCCTCATTGCCTTTTTAGAATGGCAGCATGCTGGCACTCCGCCAGTCCTAGGGCACCTAACCATGAGTTATACTTACATTAACTAACCTTAAAAACTAGTCAACAATACAGTCACCTCCTTTTTTTTAATAAACTCCACTGCAATACCGTCCAAACCCGCTGCCTTTCCGGCTTTCATCTTCCGCAAAGCTTTTGCTATCTCTTCACTGTTTACGATATTATTCTCCCTAACCCTCTCACTTTGGTGACCACCTCGACCAAGGCACCCTAAATCTGCCACTCTATCATCGAACATGTTCAACAAACCTTCAAAAATACTCACTCCATCTCGTCACATCACCACCACTTGTTATCACCTCCACATTAACCCCCGTCACTGATGTTCCCATTTGTTCTTTTGTCTTATGCACTTTATTTACCTCTTTCCAAAACATCTATTTATTCTCCCTAAAATTTAATGATACTTTCTCACCCCAACCCTCAATTGCCCTCTTTTTCGACTTTTGCACCTGTCTCTTGACCTCCTGCCACTTTCTTTTATACTTCTCCTCGTCCGTTGCATTATTTCCCTGCAAAAATCGTGCAAATCCGTGTCTCTTATCTTTCACTAATAATCTTACCTCTTCATCCCAACACTCACTACCTTTTCTAATCGGCCCACCTCCCACCCTTCTCATGCCACAAACATCTTTTGCGCAAGCCATCACTGCCTCCCTAAATCCCTCCCATTCCTCCCCCACTCGACTTACGTTTTTTGTTCTCACCTTTTTCCATTCTGTGCTCAGTGTCTTCTGGTACTTCTTCCCACAAGTGTCTTTCCCATGTTCACTTTCTCTTACCACTCTTTTCACCCCAACATTCTCTCTTCTTTTCTGAAAACGTCTACAAATCTTCATCTTCGCCTCCACAAGGTAATGATCAGACATCCCTCCAGTTGCACCTCACAGCACATTAACATCCAAAAGTCTCTCTTTCGCGCGCCTGTCAATTAAGACGTAATCCAGTGACGCTCTCTGGCCATCTGTCCTACATACATACGTAATCTTATTTATATCACTCTTTTTAAACCAGGTATCCCTATTTACCAGTCCATTTTCAGCACATAACTCTACAAGTTCTTCACCATTTCCATTTACAACACTGACAACCCCATGTATACCTCAACTGCCACATTATTCACCTTTGCATTCAAATCACTCATCACTATAACCCGGTCTCGTACATCAAAACTACTAACGCACCCACTCAGCTGCCCCCAAAGCACTTGTCTCTCATGATTTTTCTTCTCATGACCAGCTGCATATGCATCAATAATCACCAGTCTCTCTCCATCCACTTTCAGTTTTACCCATATCAATCTAGAGTTTACTTTCTTACACTATAACACATATTCACGCCACTCCTGTTTTAGGAGTAGTGCAACTCCTTCCCTTGCTTTTGTCCTTTCACTAACCCCTGACTGTACTCCCCAAACATTCCCAAACCACTCTTCCCCTTTACCCTTCAGCTTCTCTTCACTAAGAGCCAAAGCATCTAGGTTCCTTTCCTCAAAATTACTGCCTATCTCTTCTTTTTTCTCAACGTGGTTACATCCACACACATTTAGACACCCCAATCTGAGCCTTCGAGGAGGATGAGCACTCCCCTCATGACTCCTTCTGTTTCTCCGTTTAGAAAGGTAAAATACAAGGAGGGGAGGGTTCCTAGGTACCCGCTCCTGTCCCCTATTTTCGCCTTCTACGACACGTGAGGAATGCGTGGGAAGTATTTTTTTCCCCTATCCCCAGGAGGGACAAGTCAATTTGGAGGTAAGTTTGAATGGAGGAAAACTGGAGGAAGTGAAGCGTTATAGATATCTGGGAGTGGATTTGAGAACGGATGGAGCCAGGGAAGCGTAAGTCAGTCACAGGGCTTGGGGGGGGGGGGGAGTTTTTGGAGCGTTGAAAAATGTTTGGAAGGCGAGAACATTATCTCGGAATGCAAAAAGGAATATGTTTGAAGGATTAGTGGTTCCAATAACGTTATATGGTTGTAAGGCGAGGGCTATAGATAGAGCTGTGCGGAGGTAGGTGGATGTATTGGGAATGAGATGTTTGATGACAGTACGTGGTGTCAGGTAGTTTGATCGAGTAAGTAATGAAAGGGTAACAGACATGTGTGATGATAAAAATAAAGTGGTTGACAGAGCAGAAGAGCGTGTTTTGAAATGGTTTTGTCACATTGAGAAAATGAGTAGGGGAAAGATTGTCAGAGGATATATGTGCCTGAGGTGCAGAGAACGTGGAGAAGTGGGAGACTAAATTGGGGATGGAAAGATGGAGTGAGAAAAATTTTGAGCGATCGGGTCCTGAACATGCAGGAGGTTGAAAGGCGTGCAAGGAATAGAGTGAATTAGAACGATGTGGTATACCGGGGTCGACGTGCTATCAATGGATCGAACCAGGGCATGTGAAGCGTCTAAGGTAATCTATTTAAAGTTTTGTGGGGCCTGGATGTGGAAAGAGAGCTGTGGTTTCGGTGCATTATATATGACAGCTAGAGACTGAATGTGAATGATTGTGGCCTTTCTTGTCTTTACCGAGCGCTTCGCTGCGCGCATGCAGGTGGATGGAGGGGATTGTCATTTAATGTGTGGCGGGGTGGCGACGGAGATGAATAAAGGCAGCAAGTATGAATCTATGTATACGTGTATATATGTATATGCCTGTGTATGTATACATGTGTATACGTTGAAATGTATAAATATGTATACGTGCGTGTGGGTGTGTATGTATATACATATGTATGTGAGTGGATTGGGCAATTCTTCTGTTTCTTTACGGTACCTCGCTCAAGCGGGACACAGCGGCAAAGTATATTAAATAGATATGGATTTATATAAGTATATATATATATATATATATATATATATATATATATATATATATATATATATATATATATATATATATTTTCTTTTTTTTTTTTTTGCTTTGTCGCTGTCTCCCGCGTTTGCGAGGTAGCGCAAGGAAACAGACGAAAGAAATGGCCCAACCCACCCCCATACACATGTATATACATACATCCACACACGCAACTATACACACCTACACAGCTTTCCATGCTTTACCCCAGACGCTTCACATGCCTTGATTCAATTAACTGACAGCACGTCAACCCCGGTATACCACATCGCTCCAATTCACTCTATTCCTTGCCCTCCTTTCACCCTCCTGCATGTTCAGGCCCCGATCACACAAAATCTTTTTCACTCCATCTTTCCACCTCCAATTTGGTCTCCCTCTTCTCCTCGTTCCCTCCACCTCCGACACATATATCCTCTTGGTCAATCTTTCCTCACTCATTCTCTCCATGTGCCCAAACCATTTCAAAACACCCTCTTCTGCTCTCTCATCCACGCTCTTTTATTCCCACACATCTCTCTTACCCTTACGTTACTTACTTGATCAAACCACCTCACACCACACATTGTCCTCAAACATCTCATTTCCAGCACATCCATCCTCCTGCGCACAACTCTATCCATAGCCCACGCCTCGCAACCATACAACATTGTTGGAACCACTATTCCTTCAAACATACCCATTTTTGCTTTCCGAGATAATGTTCTCGACTTCCACACATTCTTCAAGGCTCCCAGAATTTTCGCCCCCTCCCCCACCCTATGATCCACTTCCGCTTCCATTGTTCCATCCGAGGACAGATCCACTCCCAGATATCTAAAACACTTCACTTCCTCCAGTTTTTCTCCATTCAAACTCACCTCCCAATTGACTTGACCCTCAACCCTACTGTACCTAATAACCTTGCTCTTATTCACATTTACTCTTAACTTTCTTCTTTCAAACACTTTACCAAACTCAGTCACCAGCTTCTGCAGTGTCTCACATGAATCAGCCACCAGCGCTGTATCATCAGCGAACAACAACTGACTCACTTCCCAAGCTCTCTCATCCCCAACAGACTTCATACTTGCCCCTCTTTCCAAAACTCTTGCATTTACCTCCCTAACAACCCCATCCATAAACAAATTAAACAACCATGGAGACATCACACACCCCTGCCGCAAACCTACATTCAATGAGAACCAATCACTTTCCTCTCTTCCTACACGTACACATGCCTTACGTCCTCGATAAAAACTTTTCACTGCTGCTAACAACTTGCCTCCCACACCATATATTCTTAATACCTTCCACAGAGCATCTCTATCAACTCTATCATATGCCTTCTCCAGATCCATAAATGCTACATACAAATCCATTTGCTTTTCTAAGTATTTCTCAAATACATTCTTCAAAGCAAACACCTGATCCACACATCCTCTATCACTTCTGAAACCACATATATATATATATATATATATATATATATATATATATATATATATATATATATATATATATATATATATATATATATATATATATATATATATATATATATATAATATATATATATATGTATCCCTGGGGATATGGGAGAAAGAATACTTCCCACGTGTTCCCTGCGTGTCGTAGAAGGCGACTAAAAGGGGAGAGAGCCGGGGGGGTGGAAATCCTCCCCTCTCATTTTTTTTTCTTTTTTTCAATTTTCCAACAGAAGGAACAGAGAAGGGGGCCAGGTGAGGATATTCCCTCAGGGGCCCAGTCCTCTGTTCTTGATGCTACCCAGCTAACGCGGGAAATGGCGAATAGTTTGAAAGAAAAAAAAAAAAAATATATATATATATATATATATATATATATATATATATATATATATATATATATATATATATATATATATATATATATATATGGTGATGCGAGAAGGAGATGGAGTGAGTATTTTGAAGCTTTGTTGAATGTGTTTGATGATACAGTGTCAGATATAGGGTGTTTTGATCAAAGTGGTGTGCAAAGTGAGAGGGTTAGGGAAAATGGTTTGGTAAACAGAGAAGAGGTTGTAAAAGCTTTGCGGAAGATGAAAGCCAGCAAGGCAGCAGGTTTGGATGGTATTGCAGTGGAATTTATTAAAAAGGGGGTGACAGTAATGTTGACTGGTTGGTAAGGTTATTTAATGTATGTATGATTCATAGTGAGGTGCCTGAGGATTGGCGGAATGCTCCATAGTTCCATTGTAAAAAGGCAAAGGGGATAAGAGTGAGTGCTCAAATTACAGAGGTATAAGTTTGTTGAGTATTCCTGGTAAATTATATGGGAGGGTATTGATTGAGAGGGTTAAGGCATGTACATAGCATAAGATTGTGGAAAAGAAGTGTGGTTTCAGAAGTGGTGGAGGATGTGTGGATCAAGTGTTTGCTTTGAAGAATGTATGTGAGAAATATTTAGAAAAGGAAATGGATTTGTGTGTAGCATTTATGGATCTGGAGAAGGCATATGATACACTTGATAGAGATGATCTGTGGAAGGTACTAAGAATATATGGTGTGGAAGGAAAGTTGTTAGAAGCAGTGAAAAGTTTTTATCGAGTGTGTAAGGTATGTGTACGTGTAGGAAGAGAGGAAAGTGATTGGTTCTCAGTGAATGTAGGTTTGCGGCAAGGGCGTCTCATGTATCCATGGTTGTTTAATCTTTTAATGGATGGGGTTGTTAGGGAGGTGAATGCAAGAGTTTTGGAAAGAGGGGCAAGAATGCAGTCTGTTGTGGATGAGAGAGCTTGGCAAATGAGTCAGTTGTTGTTCGCTGATAATACAGCGCTGGTGGCTAATTCATGTGAGAAACTGCAGAAGCTAGTGACTGAGTTTGGTAAAGTGTGTGAATGAAGACAGTTAAAAGTAAATGTGAATAAGAGCAAGGTTATTAGGTACAGTAGGGTTGAGGGTCCAGTCAATTAGGAGGTAAGTTTGAATGGAGAAAAACTGGAGGAAGTAAAGTGTTTTAGATATCTGGGAGTGGATCTGGCAGCGGATGGAACCATGGAAGCGGAAGTGAATCATAGGGTGGGGGAGGGAGCGAAAATCCTGGGAGTCTTGAAGAATTTTTGGAAGTCGAGAACATTATCTCGGAAAGCAAAAATGGGTATGTTTGAAGGAATAGTGGTTCCAACAATGTTGTATTCTTACAAGGCGTGGGCTACGGATAGAGCTGTGCGCAGGAGGGTGGATGTGCTGGAAATGAGATGCTTGAGGACAATATGCGGTGTGAGAGAGCAAAAGAGGGTGTTTTGAAATGGTTTGGTCACATGGAGAGAATGAGTAAGGAAAGATTGACCAAGAGGATATATGTGTCGGAGGTGGAGGGAACGAGGAGAAGTGGGAGACCAAATTGGAGGTGGAAAGATGGAGTGAAAAAGATTTTGAGTGGTCGGGGCCTAAACATGCAGGAAGGTGAAAGGCGGGCAAGTAATAAAGTGAATTGCATCGATATGGTATACCGGGGCCGACGTGCTGTGAATGGATTGAATCAGGGCATGTGAAGCGTCTGGGGTAAACCAGAGAAAGTTGTGTGTGACCTGGATGTGGAAAGGGAGCTGTGCTTTCGGGCATTATTACATGACAGCTAGAGACTGAGTGTGAACGAATGGGGCCTTTGTTGTCTTTTCCCAGCGCTACCTCGCACAAATGAGGGGTGAGGGGGATGTTATTCCTTGTGTGGTGAGGTGTCGATGGGAATAAATAAAGGCAGACTATGAATTATGTACATGTGTATATATGTATATGTCTGTGTGTTTATATATAGGTGTACATTGAGATGTATAGGTATGTATATTTTGCGTGTGTGGACTTGTATGTATATATATGTGTATGGTGGTGGGTTGGGCCATTTTTTTCGTCTGTTTCCTTGCGCTACCTTATAAACGCGGGAGACAGCGACAAAGCAAAATAAATGAATAAAATGAATATACATATATATATATATATATATATATATATATATATATATATATATATATATATATATATATATATATATATATATATATACATATATATATAGGGTGTGGGAGGCAAGTTGTTAGAAGCAGTGAAAAGTTTTTATCGAGGATGTAAGGCATGTGTACGTGTAGGAAGAGAGGAATGTGATTGGTTCTCAGTGAATGTAGGTTTGCGGCAGGGGTGTGTGATGTCTCCATGGTTGTTTAATTTGTTTATGGATGGGGTTGTTAGGGAGGTGAATGCAAGAGTTTTGGAAAGAGGGGCAAGTATGAAGTCTGTTGTGGATAAGAGAGCTTCGGAAGTGAGTCAGTTGTTGTTCGCTGATGATACAGCGCTGGTGGCTGATTCATGTGAGAAACTGCAGAAGCTGTTGACTGAGTTTGGTAAAGTGTGTAAAAGAAGAAAGTTAAGAGTGAATGTGAATAAGAGCAAGGTTATTAGGTACAGTAGGGTTGAGGGTCAAGTCAACGAGGAGGAAATTTTGAATGGAAAAAAAACTGGAGGAAGTAAAGTGTTTTAGATATCTGGGAGTGGATCTGGCAGAGAATGGAACCATGGAAGCGGAAGTGAATCATAGGGTGGGGGAGGGGGCGAAAATTCTGGGAGCATTGAAGAATGTGTGGAAGTCGAGAGCATTACCTCGGAAAGCAAAAATGGATATGATTTAAGGAATAGTGGTTCCAGCAATGTTGTATGGTTGCGAGGCGTGGGCTATGGATAGACTTGTGCGCAGGAGGGTGGATGTGCTGGAAATGAGATGTTTGAGGACAATGTGTGGTGTAAGGTGGTTTGATCGAGTAAGTAATGTAAGGGTAAGAGAGATATGTGGATATAAAAAGAGCGTGGTTGAGAGAGCAGAAGAGGGTGTTTTGAAATGATTTGTGCACATGGAGAGAATGAGTGAGGAAAGATTGACCAAGAGGATATATGTGTCGGAGGTGGAGGGAAAGAGGAAAAGTGGGAGACCAAATTGGAGGTGGAAAGATGGAGTGAAAAAGATTTTGAGTGATCGGGTCCTGAACATGCAGGAGGGTGAAAGGAGGGCAAGGAATAAAGTGAATTGGATCGATGTGGTATACCGGGGTTGACGTGCTGTCAGTGGATTGAATCAGGGCATGTGAAGCGTCTGGGGTAAACCATGGAAAGTTGTGTGGGGCCTGGATGTGGAAAGGGAGCTGCGGTTTCGGGCATTATTGTATGACAGCTGGAGACTGAGTGTGAACGAATGAGGTCTTCGTTATCTTTTCCTAGCGGTACCTCGCACACATGAGGGGTAGGGGGATGGTATTCCATGTGTGGCGAGGTGGCGATGGGAATGAATAAAGGCAGGCATTGTGAATTGTGTGCATTCGTATATATGTATGTGTCTGTGTGTGTATATATATGTGTACATTGAGATGTATGTGTGTTTAGGTTTGCGTGTGTGGACGTGTGTGTATATACATGTGTATGGGTGTGGATTGGGCCATTTCTTTCTTCTTTTTTCTTGCGCTACCTCGCAAATGCGGGAGACAGCGACAAAGCAAAATAGAATATAAATAATATATACATATATATATATATATATATATATATATATATATATATATATATATATATATATATATATATATAGATATATATATATATATATATATATATATATATATATATATATATATATATATATATATATATATATATATATATAGATATATATATATATATATATATATATATATATATATATATATATATATATATATATATATATATATATATATATATATATATATATATATATATATTTAATGTATGTATGACTCATGGTGAGGTGCCTGAGGATTGGCGGAATGCGTGCATAGTGCCATTGTACAAAGGCAAAGGGGATAAGAGTGAGTGCTCAAATTACAGAGGTATAAGTTTGTTGAGTATTCCTGGTAAATTATATGGGAGGGTATTGATTGAGAGGGTGAAGGCATGTACAGAGCATCAGATTGGGGAAGAGCAGTGTGGTTTCAGAAGTGGTAGAGGATGTGTGGATCAGGTGTTTGCTTTGAAGAATGTATGTGAGAAATACTTAGAAAAGCAAATGGATTTGTATGTAGCATTTATGGATCTGGAGAAGGCATATGATAGAGTTGATAGAGATGCTCTGTGGAAGGTATTAAGAATATATGGTGAGGGAGGAAAGTTGTTAGCAGCAGTGAAAAGTTTTTATCGAGGATGTAAGGCATGTGTACGTGTAGGATGAGAGGAAAGTGATTGGTTCTCATTGAATGTAGGTTTGCGGCAGGGGTGTGTGATGTCTCCATGGTTGTTTAATTTGTTTATGGAAGGAGTTGTTAGGGAGGTAAATGCAAGAGTTTTGGAAAGAGGGGCAAGTATGAAGTCTGTTGGGGATGAGAGAGCTTGGGAAGTGAGTCAGTTGTTGTTCGCTGATGATACAGCGCTGGTGGCTGATTCATGTGAGAAACTGCAGAAGCTGGTGACTGAGTTTGGTAAAGTGTGTGGAAGAAGAAAGTTAAGAGTAAATGTGAATAAGAGCAAGGTTATTAGGTACAGTAGGGTTGAGGGTCAAGTCAATTGGGAGTTGAGTTTGAATGGAGAAAAACTGGAGGAAGTGAAGTGTTTTAGATATCTGGGAGTGGATCTGGCAACGGATGGAACCATGGAAGCGGAAGTGGATCATAGGGTGGGGGAGGGGGCGAAAATTCTGGGAGCCTTGAAGAATGTGTGGAAGTCGAGAATATTATCTCGGAAAGCAAAAATGGGTATGTTTGAAGGAATAGTGGTTCCAACAATTTTGTATGGTTGCGAGGCGTGGGCTATGGATAGAGTTTTGCGCAGGAGTATGGATGTATATATATATATATATATATATATATATATATATATATATATATATATATATATATATATATATATATATATATATATATATATATATATATATATATATATATATATATATTGGAAAGGATCACAATTTTGAGCGTGATCAAGATATTCCTATGAGTCCACGGGGAAAATGAAACACGATAAGTTCCCAAGTGTACATTCGAGTAATAATCACATCATCAGGGGAACACAAGAGAGAAAATATAAGTCAGTTGATATACATCGAAGAGACGCCATTTGGTAAACATATGACTGTGCAAAACTCACAACGAGCGTTCATAAACTTATCTTTTTGCAAATTTTCTGAGCAATTAAGTTATCTAATTTGTATATACTATCACTAATGTTAAGATTATAATTCTTTGTGTATTAGATTATAGGAGATTCAATGATATTTCTCTTGGCAATAGAGGTAGAGTTAATAACTGAGATGGCATTACTGCGGTAAAAACAATGATCATAGTTTTTAACGTGATTAAACAAGGCATTTGATTCTTGTCCCGTTCTTATACTATATTTATGTTGCTTAAGTCTAACAGAAAGATCCTTACCAGTCTGACCATCATAAGATTTATCACATTTTCCACAAGACACTTTATAGATGCATGCAAGAAAATTTTATGCTGAATTCCTGATTAAGATATTCTTTATAGTATTATTGTTGCTAAAGGCAACATTTACATTAACGGATTTCAGTAACATGGGAAGTAAAGTGAAAGTATTACCAAAACGGAGAACTGAAAGATTCTTGGTGTCAATGGGAGGTTTGAGCTCAACTCTATAAATGATTTCTTTGCTAACTTAAGGGATTTATCAATGAAAGATCTAGGTTACTTTAACTTAGATCCAATAGAATATATCTTCTCAAATCATCATCAATAAACTCTGGACTGCAAATACGTAATGCTCTAAGGAACATAGATTGAAATGATGATAATTTAACTTTGTCATGTTGAGATGAGTAATAATAGATATATGAGCATACATTGGTGGGTTTTCTGTATATGCTAAACTTAAACTTGTTTCCTTACCTATGGATCATGCAATCTCAAAGTGGTAACATACCATTATTTTCATTTTCTACAGTAAATTTGATGGAAGGTACTAAATTATTAAGTAAGGGGAGAAATATTTGTAAATCTTCATTTGTTGGCCAAACCCAAAGAACATCATCTACATACCTAAACCAAATTGCATTAGAAGGTAAGATATCCTTTAGGAGTTTTGTTTCAAAAAATTCCAGATAAAGATTACTTAGTACAGGTGAAAGTGGGTTCCCCACTGCAATACCAAATCTTTTAGCATAATAATCTCCATTGAATTTTAATACACAGTCTTTTATAAACAATTTTATCAGTTCAATGAAAACAAACTTTGAAACAGGTAAATGAATATCATCCAAGACATTAAATGAATATTCTAAAAGGTCATCAACTGGAACTTTAGTGAAGAGGGAGGAAACATCAAAGCTAACTAGTTTGAAATCAACATTAACATTGATATTGTTTAGCTTGTTGACTAAATCTACATTGTTCAAGATATTAGAATTTGATACCTTACTCAGTAAAGGGCTTAATAAAGAAACTAACCATTTTGACAATTTTTGGTTAAACCTGTCTAATGAGCAACGAGGTAAGGATTCCTTATGTGTATTAGGCTTTGGTTTAAGTTTTGTGTGCTCCAACAGGGAAGCCAACTGTGTTGATGTCACAAAGTCTTTTTGTAATTTAGAGAAATACAGTAATTTAAGTAATGATGAAATTATCATCTGTAAGGCTTTAGTGTATGCCGATTTCTTAAAACCAGTGGAACCTAATTGCCCTGAAAGATTTATAGGACCTATTAACACCTTAAAAAGATAAGAATATACATATTACTAAAGCAGATGAGGAAAACACTGCTGTGATTTTAGACAAAAGTAACTATTTATCTAAAGTGAATGATCATCTAGATGATGACACAACATATTTCAAACTTAGTAAAAATACCTTAGAAGCAGTTAGTTCTCATTTTGATAAAGAAATGAGGCTGTTGTTGAAAAGTAAGAGTTCTCTTATCAAAAGTTTGTCATCTTTATCTCCTTTATTACCATATACGTATGGACTTATCAAAACACATAAACAGAATTTTCCAGGAAGACCTATTGTGAGTTCAGTAGGCTCCATCACATATAAATTGTCAAAATGTTTAGTTTCTTTATTAAGCCCTTTAGTGGTAAGGTATCAAATTCTAATATCATGAACAATGTAGATTTAGTCAACAGGCTAAACAATATCAATGTTAATTTTGATTTCAAACCTAGTTAGCTTTGATGTGTCCTCAGTTTTCACTAAAGTTCCAGTTGATGACCTTTTCGAATATTCATTTGATGTCTTGGATGATGTTCATTTACCTGTTTCAGTTTGATTTTACTGAACTAAAAAAAAAATGTTTATGAAAGAATGTGTATTTCAATTCAATGGAGATTATTATGCTCAAAAATTTAGAATGGCAATAGGTAACCCTCTTTCACCTGTACTAAGTAATCTTTATATGGAATTTTTTGAAACAAAATTACTAAAGGATATCTGCAATTTGGTTTAGGTATATGCAATTGGTTTAGGTATGTACATGTTCCTTGTGTTTGGCCAACAAATGAAAATTTACAAATATTTCTCTCCTTGCATAATAATTTAGTACCTTCCATCAAATTTACTGTAGAAAATGAAAATAATGGTATGTTACCAATATTTCAGATTGCATGATCCATAGGCAAGGAAACAAGTTTAAGTTTAGCATATACAGAAAACACACCAATGTATGCTCATATATCGAAGAATTACTCATCTCAAGGTGACAGAGATGAATTATCATCATTTCAATCTATGCTCCTGAGGGCATTACGTATTTGAGTTTATTGATGATGAGTTTGAGAAGATATATTCTATTGGATGTAAGTTAAAGTACCCTAGATCTTTCATTGATAAATCCCTTAAGTTAGCAAAGAAATCATTTTAGAGAGTTGAGCCCAAACCTCTCATTGACACCAAGAATGTTTTAGTTCTATCTTCTAATAATGATTTTACTTCCGATGCTGCTGAAATCCTTTAATGAAAATGTTGCCTTTAGCAACAATGATACTATAAAGAATATCTTAATCAGGAACTCACCAGAAATTTCTCTTGCATGCATCTATAAAGTGCCTTGTGTACATTGTGATAAATTTTATGTTGGTCAGACTGGTAAGGATCTTTCTGTTTGACTTAAGCAACATGAATATCGCAAAAAACGGGACATGAATCAAATGCCTTGTTTAATCACGTTAAAAACTGTGATCATTGTATTGACTGAAGTAATGTCATCCCAGTTATTAACTTTAACTCTATTACAAAGAGAAATAATCATTGAATCTTCTGTTATTAGGTACACAAATAATTATAGTCTTAATATTAGTAATGGTCCATACAAATTCGATAACTTTATTATTGATGAAATTTGTAAAATGATAAGTTTATAAACGCTCGTTGTATGTTTTCGACAATCACATATTTACCAAATAGCGTCCTAGCTTCGTCTCTTCGATATATATCAATTGACTTATATTTTCTCTCCTGTGTCTCCCCTGATGATTTGACTTTTACACGAAACTGCACTTGGGAACATCGTTTTTCATTTTCCCTGTGGAATCATAGGAATATATATATATATATATATATATATATATATATATATATATATATATATATATATATATATATATATATATTTTTTTTTTTATACTTTGTCGCTGTCTCCCGCGTTTGCGAGGTAGCGCAAGGAAACAGACGAAAGAAATGGCCCAACCCCCCCCCATACACATGTACATACACACGTCCACACACGCAAATATACACACCTACACAGCTTTCCATGGTTCACCCCAGACGCTTCACATGCCTTGATTCAATCCACTGACAGCACGTCAACCCCTGTATACCACATCGCTCCAATTCACTCTATTCCTTGCCCTCCTTTCACCCTCCTGCATGTTCAGGCCCCGATCACACAAAATCCTTTTCACTCCATCTTTCCACCTCCAATTTGGTCTCCCTCTTCTCCTCGTTCCCTCCACCTCCGACACATATATCCTCTTGGTCAATCTTTCCTCACTCATTCTCTCCATGTGCCCAAACCATTTCAAAACACCCTCTTCTGCTCTCTCAACCACGCTCTTTTTATTTCCACACATCTCTCTTACCCTTACGTTACTTACTCGATCAAACCACCTCACACCACACATTGTCCTCAAACATCTCATTTCCAGCACATCCATCCTCCTGCGCACAACTCTATCCATAGCCCACGCCTCGCAACCATACAACATTGTTGGAACCACTATTCCTTCAAACATACCCATTTTTGCTTTCCGGGATAATGTTCTCGACTTCCACACATTTTTCAAGGCTCCCAAAATTTTCGCCCCCTCCCCCACCCTATGATCCACTTCCGCTTCCATGGTTCCATCCGCTGACAGATCCACTCCCAGATATCTAAAACACTTCACTTCCTCCAGTTTTTCACCATTCAAACTCACCTCCCAATTGACTTGACCCTCAACCCTACTGTACATAATAACCTTGCTCTTATTGACATTTACTCTTAACTTTCTTCTTCCACACACTTTACCAAACTCCGTCACCAGCTTCTGCAGTTTCTCACATGAATCCGCCATCAGCGCTGTATCATCAGCGAACAACAACTGACTCACTTCCCAAGCTCTCTCATCCCCAACAGACTTCATACTTGCCCCTAATTCCAAAACTCTTGCATTTACCTCCCTAACAACCCCATCCATAAACAAATTAAACAACCATGGAGACATCACACACCCCTGCCGCAAACCTACATTCACTGAGAACCAATCACTTTCCTCTCTTCCTACACGTACACATGCCTTACATCCTCGATAAAAACTTTTCACTGCTTCTAACAGCTTGCCTCCCACACCATATATTCTTAATACCTTCCACAGAGCATCTCTATCAACTCTATCATATGCCTTCTCCAGATCCATAAATGCTACATACAAATCCATTTGCTTTTCTAAGTATTTCTCACATACATTCTTCAAAGCAAACACCTGATCCACACATCCTCTACCACTTCTGAAACCACACTGCTCTTCCCCAATCTGATGCTCTGTACATGCCTTCACCCTCTCAATCAATACCTCTGTAATTTGAGCACTCACTCTTATCCCCTTTGCCTTTGTACAATGGCACTATGCAAGCATTCCGCCAATCCTCAGGCACCTCACCATGAGTCATACATACATTAAATAACCTTACCAACCAGTCAACAATACAGTCACCCCCTTTTTTAATAAATTCCACTGCAATACCATCCAAACCTGCTGCCTTGCCGGCTTTCATCTTCCGCAAAGCTTTTACTACCTCTTCTCTGTTTACCAAATCATTTTCCCTAACCCTCTCACTTTGCACACCACCTCGACCCAAACACCCTATATCTGCCACTCTGTCATCAGACACATTCAACAAACCTTCAAAATACTCATTCCATCTCCTTCTCACATCACCACTGCTTGTTATCACCTCCCCATTTACGCCCTTCACTGAAGTTCCCATTTGCTCCCTTGTCTTACGCACCCTATTTACCTCCTTCCAGAACATCTTTTTATTCTCCCTAAAATTTACTGATAGTCTCTCACCCCAACTCTCATTTGCCCTTTTTTCCACCTCTTGCACCTTTCTCTTGACCTCCTGTCTCTTTCTTTTATACTTCTCCCACTCAATTGCATTTTTTCCCTGCAAAAATCGTCCAAATGCCTCTCTCTTCTCTTTCACTAATACTCTTACTTCTTCATACCTCCGCGTTGTACAGTTAGCTTTGGTAAAATAGTATCCACTGGTTATGTGCGCATGCTGGGAAATAACCGTTGTAGACTCCGTTGCTCACCAACTTGAGACAAAGGGTATTCGAGTACATAGTATTCGAATAGTTATTTCCTATTAGCCAGGCCCATAGCCTAGCTGTAGGATTCCCGCCTGTGCAACAGGGGTTCCGGGCTAGATCCTGGCTGTTGGAGGTTTGTCTGTTTTATATATATATATATATATATATATATATATATATATATATATATATATATATATATATATATATATATATATATATATATATATATATATATATGTATGGGAGCGGGGGGCCAGAAACCCTCCCCTCCTTGTATTTTAACTTTCTAAAAGGCGAAACAGAAGAAGGAGTAACGCGAGGAGTGCTCATCCTCCTCGAAGGCTCAGACTGGGGATTCTAAATGTGTGTGGATGTAACTAAGATGAGAAAAAAGGAGAGATAGGTAGTATGTTTGAGGAAAGGAACCTGAATGTTTTGGCTCTGAGTGAAACGAAGATAAAAGGTAAATGGGAAGAGTGGTTTGAGAAAGTCTTGGGAGTAAAGTCAGGGGTTAGTGAGAGGACAAGAGCAAGGGAAGGAGTAGCACTACTCCTAAATCAGGAGTTGTGTGAGTATGTGATACAGTGCAAGAGAGTAAATTCTAGATTGATATGGGTAAAACTGAAAGTTGATGGAGAGAGATGGGTGATTATTGGTGCATATGCACCTGGGCATAAGAAGAAAGATCATGAGAGGCAAATGTTTTGGGAACAATTGAATGAGTGTGTTAGTGGTTTTGATGCACAAGACCGGGTTATAGTTATGGGTGATTTGAATGCAAAGGTGAGTAATGTGGCAGTTGAGGGAATAATTGGTATACATGGAGTGTTCAGAGTTGTAAATGGAAATGGTGAAGAGCTTGTAGATTTATGTGCAGAAAAAGGACTGGTGATAGGGAATACCTGGTTTAAAAAGCGAGATATACATAAGGAGAGATAGCCAGAGAACGTTATTGGATTACGTGTTAATTGATAGACGCACAAAAGAGAGACTTGTGGATGTTAATGTGCTGAGAGGTGTAACTGGAGGGATGTCTGATCATTATCTTGTGAAGGCGAAGGTGAATATTTGTGGGGGTTTTCAGAAAAGAAGAGAGAATGTTGGGGTGAAGAGAGTGGTGAGAGTAAGTGAGCTTGGGAAGGAGACTTGTTTGAGGAAGTAGCAGGAGAGACTGAGTAGAGAATGGAAAAATGTAAGAACAAAGGAGGTAAGGGGAGTGGGGGAGGAATGGGATGTATTTAGGGAAGCAGTGATGGCTTGCGCAAGGGTTGCTTGTGGCATGAGAAGCGTGGGAGGTGGGTTGATTAGAAAAGGTAGTGAGTGGTGGAATGAAGTAGTAAGATTATTATTATTGAAAGAGAAGAGAGAGGCATTTGAACGATTTTTGCAGGGAAAAATGCAAATGAGTGGGAGAGGTATAAAAGAAAGAATCAGGAGGTCAAGAGAAAGGTGCAAGAGGTGAAAAGAGGGCAAATGAAAGTTGGGTTGAGAGATTATCATTAAATTTCAGGGAGAATAAAAAGATGTTTTGGAAGGAGGTAAATAAATTGCGTAAGACAAGGGAGCAAATGGGAACATTAGTGAAGGGGGCTAATGGGGAGGTGATAAAAAGTAGTGGTGATGTGAGAAGGAGATGGAGTGAGTATTTTGAAGGTTTGTTGAATGTGTTGGATGATAGAGTGGCAGATATAGGGTGTTTTGGTCGAGGTGGTGTGCAAAGTGAGAGGGTTAGGGAAAATGATTTGGTAAATAGAGAGGAGGTAGTAAAAGCTTTACGGAAGATGAAAGCCTGCAAAGCAGCAGGTTTGGATGGTATTGCAGTGGAATTTATTAAAAAAGGGATGACTGTATTGTTGACTGGTTGGTATGATTATTTAAAGTATGTATGATTGAAGGTGAGGTGCCTGAGGATTGGCGGAATGCTTGCATAGTGCCATTGTACAAAGACAAAGGGGATAAGAGTGAGTGCTCAAATTACAGAGGTATAAGTTTCTTGAGTATTCCTGGTAAATTATATGGGAGGGTATTGATTGAGAGGGTAAAGGCGTGTACAGAGAACCACATTGGGGAAGAGCAGCGTGGTTTCAGAAGTGGTGGAGGATGTGTGGATCAGGTGTTTGTTTTGAAGAATATATGTGAGAAATACTTAGAAAAACAAATGGATTTGTATGTAGCATTTATGGATCTGGAGGAGGCATATGATAGAGTTGATAGAGATGCTCTGGGGAAGGTTTTAGAAATATATGGTGTGGGAGGCAAGTTGTTAGAAGCAATGAAAAGTTTTAATCGAGGATGTGAGGCATGTGTACGTGTAGGAAGAGAGGAAAGTGATTGGTTCTCAGGGAATGTTGGTTTGCGGCAGGGGTGTGTGATGTCTCCATGGTTGTTTAATTTCTCTATGAATGGGGTTGTTAGGGAGGTGAATGCAAGAGTTTTGGAAAGATTGGCAAGCATGCAGTCTGTTGTGGATGAGTAAGAAACTGCAGAAGCTGGTGACTGAAATTGGTAAAGTGTGTGAAAGAAGAAAGTTAAGAGCAAATGTGAATAAGAGCAAGGTTATCAGGTACAATAAGGTTGAGGGTCAAGTCAATTGGGAGGTAAGTTTGAATGGAGAAAAACTGGAGGAAGTAAAGTGTTTTAGGTATCTGGGAGTGGATCTGGCAGCGGATGGAACCATGGAAGCGGAAGTGAATCATAGGGTGGGGGAGGTGGCGAGAATTCTGGGAGCCTTGAAAAATGTTTGGAAGTCGAGAACATTATCTCGGAAAGCAAAAATGGGTATGTTTGAAGGAATAGTGGTTCCAACAATGTTATATGTTTGCTAGGCGTGGGCTATGGATAGAGTTATGCGCAGGAGGGTGGATGTGCTGGAAATGAGATGTTTGAGGACAATATGTGGTGTGAGGTGGTTTGATCGAGTAAGTAATGTAAGGGTGAGGGAGATGTGTGGAAATAAAAAGAGTGTGGTTGAGAAAGCAGAAGAGGGTGTTTTGAAATGGTTTGGTCACATGGAGAAAATGAGTGGGGAAAGATTGACCAAGAGGATATATGTGTCAGAGGTGGAGGGAACGAGGAGAAGTGGGAGACCAAATTGGAGGTGGAAAGTTGGAGTGAAAGAGATTTTGAGTGATCGGGGCCAGAACATGCAGGAGGGTGAAAGGCGTGCAAGGAATAGAGTCAATTGGAACGATGTGATATACCGGGGTCGACGTGCTGTCAATGGATTGAAACAGGGCATGTGAAGCGTTTGGGGTAAACCATGGAAGGTGTGTGGGGCCTGGATGTGGAAAGGGAGCTGTGGTTTCGGTGCATTATTAGATGACATCTAGAGACTGAATGTGAACGAATCTGGCCTTTGGTGTCTTTCCTAGCTCTACTTCGCACACATAAGGGGGGAGGGGGTTGTTATTCCATATATGGCGAGGTGGCGATGGGAACAAATAAAGGTAGATAGTATGAATCATGCCCATGTGTATATGTGTATATGTCTCTGTGTGTATATATATGTTTACATTGAGATGTATAGGTATGTATATTTGCGTGTTTGGACGTGTATGTATATACATGTGTATGTGGGCGGGTTGGGCCATTCTTTCGTCTGTTTCCTTGCGCTAACTCGCTAACGCGGGAGACAGCGACAAAGCAAATAAAAAGAAAAAAAAAAAAAAATATATATATATATATATATATATATATATATATATATATATATATATATATATATATATATATATATATATATATATATATATATATATATATATATATATATATATATATATATATATATATATATATATATATATATATATATATATAGGGCAAATGAGAGTTGGGGTGAGAGACTATCAGTAAATTTTAGGGAGAATAAAAAGATGTTCTGGAAGGAGGTAAATAGGGTGCGTAAGACAAGGGAGCAAATGGGAACTTCAGTGAAGGGCGTAAATGGGGAGGTGATAACAAGTAGTGGTGATGTGAGAAGGAGATGGAATGAGTATTTTGAAGGTTTGTTGAATGTGTCTGATGACAGAGTGGCAGATATAGGATGTTTGGGTCGAGGTGGTGTGCAAAGTGAGAGGGTTAGGGAAAATGATTTGGTAAACAGAGAAGAGGTAGTAAAAGCTTTGCGGAAGATGAAAGCCGGCAAGGCAGCAGGTTTGGATGGTATTGCAGTGGAATTTATTAAGAAAGGGGGTGACTGTATTGTTGACTGGTTGGTAAGGTTATTTAATGTATGTATGACTCATGGTGAGGTGCCTGAGGATTGGCGGAATGCGTGCATAGTGCCATTGTACAAAGGCAAAGGGGATAAGAGTGAGTGCTCAAATTACAGAGGTATAAGTTTGTTGAGTATTCCTGGTAAATTATATGGGAGGGTATTGATTGAGAGGGTGAAGGCATGTACAGAGCATCAGATTGGGGAAGAGCAGTGTGGTTTCAGAAGTGGTAGAGGATGTGTGGATCAG
>NC_092269.1:19560010-19577211 GCF_036320965.1 Panulirus ornatus
GGCAGATTCATGTGAGAAACTGCAGAAGCTGGTGACTGAGTTTGGTAAAGTGTGTGAAAGAAGAAAGTTAAGAGTAAATGTGAATAAGAGCAAGGTTATTAGGTACAGTAGGGTTGTGGGTCAAGTCAATTGGGAGGTGAGTTTGAATGGAGAAAAACTGGAGGAAGTGAAGTGTTTTAGATATCTGGGAGTGGATCTGGCAGCGGATAGAACCATAGAAGCGGAAGTGGATCATAGGGTGGGGGAGGGGGCGAAAATTCTGAGAGCCTTGAAGAATGTGTGGAAGTCGAGAACATTATCTCGGAAAGCAAAAATGGGTATGTTTGAAGGAATAGTGGTTCCAGCAATGTTGTATGGTTGCGAGGCGTGGACTATGGATAGAGTTGTGCGCAGGAGGATGGATGTGCTGGAAATGAGATGTTTGAGGACAATGTGTGGTGTGAGGTGGTTTGATCGAGTAAGTAACCTAAGGGTAAGAGAGATGTGTGGAAATAAAAAGAGCGTGGTTGAGAGAGCAGAAGAGGATGTTTTGAAATGGCTTGGTCACATGGAGAGAATGAGTGAGGAAAGATTGACCAAGAGGATATATGTGTCGGAGGTGGAGGAAACGAGAAGAGGGAGACCAAATTGGAGGTGGAAAGATGGAGTGAAAAAGATTTTGTGTGATCGGGGCCTGAACATGCAGGAGGGTGAAAGGAGGGCAAGGAATAGAGTGAATTGGAGCGATGTGGTATACCGGGGTTGACGTGCTGTCAGTGGATTGAGTCAAGGCATGTGAAGCGTCTGGGGTAAACCATGGAAAGCTGTGTAGGTATGTATATTTGCGTGTGTGGACGTATGTATATACATGTGTATGGGGGTGGGTTGGGCCATTTCTTTCGTCTGTTTCCTTGCGCTTCCTCGCAAACGCGGGAGACAGCGACAAAAAAAAAAAAAAAAAATATATATATATATATATATATATATATATATATATATATATATATATATATATATATATATATATATATATATATATTTCTCATACCATTCGCCATTTCCCGGGTGAGCGAGGTAGCGTTAAGAACAGAGGACGGAGCCTTTGAGGGAATAGCCTCACTTGGCCACCTTTTCAGTTCCTTCTTTTGGAAAATTAAAAACGAGAGGGGAGGATTTCCAGCCCCCCGCTCCCTTCCTTTAGTCGCCCTCTACGACACGCAACGAATGCGTGAGAAGTATTCTTTCTCCTTTATCCCCTGGGATAATATATACATATATATATATATATATATATATATATATATATATATATATATATATATATATATATATATATATATATATATATATATATATATATATATATATATATATATATATATGTACATATATAATGGGAACATCAGTAAAGGGCGCAAATGGGGAGGTGATAACAAGTAGTGGTAATGTGAGAAGGATCTGGAGTGAGTATTTTGAAGGTTTGTTGAATGTGTTTGATGATAGAGTGGCAGATATAGGGTTCCTTCGTGGAGGTGTGTGCAAAGTGAGAGGGTTGGGGAAAATGATCTGGTAAACAGAGAAGAGGTAGTAAAAGCTTTGCGGAAGATGAAAGCCGGCAAGGCAGCAGGTTTAGATGGTATTGCAGTGGAATTTATTAAAAAAGGGGGTGACTGTATTATTGACTGGTTGGTAAGGTTATTTAATGTATGTATGACTCATGGTGAGGTGCCTGAGGATTGGCGGAATGCGTGCATAGTGCCATTGTACAAAGGCTAAGGGGATAAGAGTGAGTGCTCAAATTTCAGAGGTATAAGTTTGTTGAGTATTCCTGGTAAATCATATGGGAGGGTATTGATTGAGAGGGTGAAGGCATGTACAGAGCATCAGATTGGGGAAGAGCAGTGTGGTTTCAGAAGTGGTAGAGGATGTGTGGATCAGGTGTTTGCTTTGAAGAATGTATGTGAGAAATACTTTGAAAAGCAAATGGATTTGTATGTAGCATTTATGGATCTGGAGAAGGCATATGATAGAGTTGATAGAGATGCTCTGTGGAAGGTATTAAGAATATAAGGTGTGGGAGGCAAGTTGTTAGAAGCAGTGAAAAGATTTTATCGAGGATGCAGGGCATGTGATCGTGTAGGAAGAGAGGAAAGTGATTGGTTCTCAGTGAATGTAGGTTTGCGGCACGGGTGTGTGATGTCTCCATGGTTGTTTAATTTGTTTATGGATGGGGTTGTTAGGGAGGTGAATGCAAGAGTTTTGGAAAGAGGGACAAGTATGAAGTCTGTTGTGGATGAGAGAGCTTGGGAAGTGAGTCAGCTGTTGTTCGCTGATGATACAGCGCTGGTGGCTGATTCATGTGAGAAACTGCAGAAGCTGGTGACTGAGTTTGGTAAAGTGTGTGAAAGAAGAAAGTTAAGAGTAAATGTGAATAAGAGCAAGGTTATTAGGTACAGTAGGGTTGAGGGTCAAGTCAATTGGGAGGTAAGTTTGAATGGAGAAAAACTGGAGGAAGTAAAGTGTTTTAGATATCTGGGAGTGGATCTGGCAGCAGATGGAACCATGGAAGCGGAAGTGGATCATAGGGTTGGGGAGGGGGCGAAAATCCTGGGAGCCTTGAAGAATGTGTGGAAGTCGAGAACATTATCTAGGAAAGCAAAAATGGGTATGTTTGAAGGAATAGTGGTTCCAACAATGTTGTATAGTTGCGAGGCGTGGGCTATGGATAGAGTTGTGCGCAGGAGGGTGGATGTGCTGGAAATGAGATGTTTGAGGACAATGTGTGGTGTGAGGTGGTTTGATCGAGTAAGTAACGTAAGGGTAAGAGAGATGTGTGGAAATAAAAAGAGCGTGGTTGAGAGAGCAGAAGAGGGTGTTTTCAAATGGTTTGGGCACATAGAGAGAATGAGTGAGGAAAGATTGACCAAGAGGATATATGTGTCGGAGGTTGAGGGAACGAGGAGAAGTGGGAGACCAAATTGGAGGTGGAAAGATGGAGTGAAAAAGATTTTGTGTGATCGGGGCCTGAACATGCAAGAGGGTGAAAGGAGGGCAAGGAATAGAGTGAATTGGATCGATGTGGTATATCGGGGTTGACGTGCTGTCGGTGGATTGAATCAGGGCATGTGAAGCGTCTGGGGTAAACCATGGGAAGCTGTGTAGTTATGTATATTTGCGTGTGTGGACGTGTATGTATATACATGTGTATGGGGGTGGGTTGGACCATTTCATTCGTCTGTTTCCTTGCGCTACCTCGCAAACGCGGGAGACAGCGACAAAGCAAAAAAAAAAAAATATATATATATATATATTTATATATATATATATATATATATATATATATATATATATATATATATATATATATATATATATATATATATATATATATATATATATTTATATATATATATATATATATATATATATATATATATATATATATATATATATATATATATATATATATATATATATATATATATATATATATATATATATATATATATATATATATATATATATATATATATATATATATATATATATATAGGTATAAGTTTGTTGAGTATTCCTGATAAATTATATGGGAGGGTATTGATTGAGAGGGTGAAGGCATGTACAGAGCATCAGATTGGGGAAGAGCAGTGTGGTTTCAGAAGTGGTGGAGGATGTGTGGATCAGGTGTTTGCTTTGAAGAATGTATGTGAGAAATACTTAGAAAAGCAAATGGATTTGTATGTAGCATTTATGGATCTGGAGAAGGCATATGATAGAGTTGATAGAGATGCTCTGTGGAAGGTATTAAGAATATATGGTGTGGGAGGAAAGTTGTTAGAAGCAGTGAAAAATTTTTATCGAGGATGTAAGGCGTGTGTACGTGTAGGACGAGAGGAAAGTGATTGGTTCTCAGTGAATGTAGGTTTGCGGCAGGGGTGTGAGATGTCTCCATGGTTGTTTAATTTGTTTATGGATGGGGTTGTTAGGGAGGTGAATGCAAGAGTTTTGGAAAGAGGGGCAAGTATGAAGTCTGTCGGGGATGAGAGAGCTTGGGAAGTGAGTCAGTTGTTGTTCGCTGATGATACAGCGCTGGTTGCTGATTCATGTGAGAAACTGCAAAAGCTGGTGACTGAGTTTGGTAAAGTGTGTGAAAGAAGAAAGTTAAGAGTAAATGTGAATAAGAGCAAGGTTATTAGGTACAGTAGGGTTGAGGGTCAAGTCAATTGGGAGGTGAGTTTGAATGGAGAAAAACTGGAGGAAGTGAAGTGTTTTAGATATCTGGGAGTGGATCTGGCAGCGGATGGAACCATGGAAGCGGAAGTGGATCATAGGGTGGGGGAGGGGGAGGGGGCGAAAATTCTGGGAGCCTTGAAGAATGTGTGGAAGTCGAGAACATTATCTAGGAAAGCAAAAATGGGTATGTTTGAAGGAATAGTGGTTCCAACAATGTTGTATAGTTGGGAGGCGTGGGCTATGGATAGAGTTGTGCGCAGGAGGGTGGATGTGCTGGAAATGAGATGTTTGAGGACAATGTGTGGTGTGAGGTTGTTTGATCGAGTAAGTAACGTAAGGGTAAGAGAGATGTGTGGAAATAAAAAGAGCGTGGTTGAGAGAGCAGAAGAGGGTGTTTTGAAATGGTTTGGGCACATGGAGAGAATGAGTGAGGAAAGATTGACCAAGAGGATATATGTGTCGGAGGTTGAGGGAACGAGGAGAAGTGGGAGACCAAATTGGAGGTGGAAAGATGTAGTGAAAAAGATTTTGTGTGATCGGGGCCTGAACATGCAAGAGGGTGAAAGGAGGGCAAGGAATAGAGTGAATTGGATCGATGTGGTATATCGGGGCTGACGTGCTGTCGGTGGATTGAATCAGGGCATGTGAAGCGTCTGGGGTAAACCATGGGAAGCTGTGTAGTTATGTATATTTGCGTGTGTGGACGTGTATGTATATACATGTGTATGGGGGTGGGTTGGACCATTTCATTCGTCTGTTTCCTTGCGCTACCTCGCAAACGCGGGAGACAGCGACAAAGCAAAAAAAAAAAATATATATATATATATATATTTATATATATATATATATATATATATATATATATATATATATATATATATATATATATATATATATATATATATATATATATATATATATATATATATATATATATACATATATATATATATATATATATATATATATATATATATATATATATATATATATATATATATATATATATATATATATATATATATATATATATATATATATATATATATATATATATATATATATATATATATATATATATATATATATATATATATAGGTATAGGTATAAGTTTGTTGAGTATTCCTGATAAATTATATGGGAGGGTATTGATTGAGAGGGTGAAGGCATGTACAGAGCAACAGATTGGAGAAGAGCAGTGTGGTTTCAGAAGTGGTGGAGGATGTGTGGATCAGGTGTTTGCTTTGAAGAATGTATGTGAGAAATACTTAGAAAAGCAAATGGATTTGTATGTAGCATTTATGGATCTGGAGAAGGCATATGATAGAGTTGATAGAGATGCTCTGTGGAAGGTATTAAGAATATATGGTGTGGGAGGAAAGTTGTTAGAAGCAGTGAAAAATTTTTATCGAGGATGTAAGGCGTGTGTACGTGTAGGACGAGAGGAAAGTGATTGGTTCTCAGTGAATGTAGGTTTGCGGCAGGGGTGTGAGATGTCTCCATGGTTGTTTAATTTGTTTATGGATGGGGTTGTTAGGGAGGTGAATGCAAGAGTTTTGGAAAGAGGGGCAAGTATGAAGTCTGTCGGGGATGAGAGAGCTTGGGAAGTGAGTCAGTTGTTGTTCGCTGATGATACAGCGCTGGTTGCTGATTCATGTGAGAAACTGCAAAAGCTGGTGACTGAGTTTGGTAAAGTGTGTGAAAGAAGAAAGTTAAGAGTAAATGTGAATAAGAGCAAGGTTATTAGGTACAGTAGGGTTGAGGGTCAAGTCAATTGGGAGGTGAGTTTGAATGGAGAAAAACTGGAGGAAGTGAAGTGTTTTAGATATCTGGGAGTGGATCTGGCAGCGGATGGAACCATGGAAGCGGAAGTGGATCATAGGGTGGGGGAGGGGGAGGGGGCGAAAATTCTGGGAGCCTTGAAGAATGTGTGGAAGTCGAGAACATTATCTAGGAAAGCAAAAATGGGTATGTTTGAAGGAATAGTGGTTCCAACAATGTTGTATAGTTGCGAGGCGTGGGCTATGGATAGAGTTGTGCGCAGGAGGGTGGATGTGCTGGAAATGAGATGTTTGAGGACAATGTGTGGTGTGAGGTTGTTTGATCGAGTAAGTAACGTAAGGGTAAGAGAGATGTGTGGAAATAAAAAGAGCGTGGTTGAGAGAGCAGAAGAGGGTGTTTTGAAATGGTTTGGGCACATGGAGAGAATGAGTGAGGAAAGATTGACCAAGAGGATATATGTGTCGGAGGTTGAGGGAACGAGGAGAAGTGGGAGACCAAATTGGAGGTGGAAAGATGGAGTGAAAAAGATTTTGTGTGATCGGGGCCTGAACATGCAAGAGGGTGAAAGGAGGGCAAGGAATAGAGTGAATTGGATCGATGTGGTATATCGGGGCTGACGTGCTGTCGGTGGATTGAATCAGGGCATGTGAAGCGTCTGGGGTAAACCATGGGAAGCTGTGTAGTTATGTATATTTGCGTGTGTGGACGTGTATGTATATACATGTGTATGGGGGTGGGTTGGACCATTTCATTCGTCTGTTTCCTTGCGCTACCTCGCAAACGCGGGAGACAGCGACAAAGCAAAAAAAAAAATATATATATATATATATATATTTATATATATATATATATATATATATATATATATATATATATATATATATATATATATATATATATATATATATATATATATATATATATTTATCAGGAATACTCAACAAACTTATACCTATACCTATATATATATATATATATATATATATATATATATATATATATATATATATATATATATATATATATATATATTTATATATATATATATATATATATATATATATATATATATATATATATATATATATATATATATATATATATATATATATATATATATATATATATATATATATATATATATATAGGTATAGGTATAAGTTTGTTGAGTATTCCTGATAAATTATATGGGAGGGTATTGATTGAGAGGGTGAAGGCATGTACAGAGCAACAGATTGGGGAAGAGCAGTGTGGTTTCAGAAGTGTTGGAGGATGTGTGGATCAGGTGTTTGCTTTGAAGAATGTATGTGAGAAATACTTAGAAAAGCAAATGGATTTGTATGTAGCATTTATGGATCTGGAGAAGGCATATGATAGAGTTGATAGAGATGCTCTGTGGAAGGTATTAAGAATATATGGTGTGGGAGGATAGTTGTTAGAAGCAGTGAAAAGTTTTTATCGAGGATGTAAGGCGTGTGTACGTGTAGGACGAGAGGAAAGTGATTGGTTCTCAGTGAATGTAGGTTTGCGGCAGGGGTGTGAGATGTCTCCATGGTTGTTTAATTTGTTTATGGATGGGGTTGTTAGGGAGGTGAATGCAAGAGTTTTGGAAAGAGGGGCAAGTATGAAGTCTGTCGGGGATGAGAGAGCTTGGGAAGTGAGTCAGTTGTTGTTCGCTGATGATACAGCGCTGGTTGCTGATTCATGTGAGAAACTGCAGAAGCTGGTGACTGAGTTTGGTAAAGTGTGTGAAAGAAGAAAGTTAAGAGTAAATGTGAATAAGAGCAAGGTTATTAGGTACAGTAGGGTTGAGGGTCAAGTCAATTGGGAGGTGAGTTTGAATGGAGAAAAACTGGAGGAAGTGAAGTGTTTTAGATATCTGGGAGTGGATCTGGCAGCGGATGGAACCATGGAAGCGGAAGTGGATCATAGGGTGGGGGAGGGGGCGAAAATTCTGGGAGCCTTGAAGAATGTGTGGAAGTCGAGAACATTATCTAGGAAAACAAAAATGGGTATGTTTGAAGGAATAGTGGTTCCAACAATGTTGTATGGTTGCGAGGCGTGGGCTATGGATAGAGTGGTGCGCAGGAGGATGGATGTGCTGGAAATGAGATGTTTGAGGACAATGTGTGGTGTGAGGTGGTTTGATCGAGTAAGTAACGTAAGGGTAAGAGAGATGTGTGGAAATAAAAAGAGCGTGTTTGAGAGAGCAGAAGAGGGTGTTTTAAAATGGTTTGGGCACATGGAGAGAATGAGTGAGGAAAGATTGATCAAGAGGATATATGTGTCGGAGGTGGAGGGAACGAGGAGAAGAGGGAGACCAAATTGGAGGTGGAAATATGGAGTGAAAAAGATTTTGTGTGGTCGGAGCGTGAACATGCAGGAGGGTGAAAGGAGGGCAAGGAATAGAGTGAATTGGAGCGATGTGGTATACCGGGGTTGACGTGCTGTCAGTGGAT
The DNA here is from genome assembly GCF_036320965.1 of Panulirus ornatus. NCBI lineage: Eukaryota > Metazoa > Arthropoda > Malacostraca > Decapoda > Palinuridae > Panulirus > Panulirus ornatus. The sequence continues at coordinate 19,568,465 of NC_092269.1, forward strand.
TTAATCAGGGCATGTGAAGTGTCTGGGGTAAACCATGGAAAGCTGTGTAGGTGGGTATATTTGCGTGTGTGGACGTATGTATATAAATGTGTATGGGGGTGGGTTGGGACATTTTTTTCGCCTGTTTCCTTGCGCTACCTCAAACGCGGGAGACAGCGACAAAGCAAAAAAAAAAAAAAAAATATATATATATATATATATATATATATATATATATATATATATATGTATATATATATATATATATATATATATATATATATATATATATATATATATATATATATATATATATATATGCATACATATATTCCTGGGGATACGGGAGAAAGATTCCTTCTCACGTATTCCCTGTGTGTCGTAGGAGGCGACTAGAAGTGGAGAAAGCGGGTGGCTGGAAATCCTCGAACTTCGTTTTTTCTTCTTTTAATTTTCAAAAAGAAAGAACAGACAAGGAGGGCAGGTGATGATGTTCCCTCAAAGGCCCAGTCGTCTGTTCTTAACGCTACCTTTCTAACGCGGGAAATGGCGAATAGTATGAAAGAAATATATACATATATATTTATTCACCCTCTTCTCCTGGTGCCATACACCTCAGACACATATATCCTCTTGGTCAATCTTTCCTCACTAATTCTCTCCATGTGACGAAACCTTTTCAAAACACCCTCCTCTGCTCTCTTAACCGAACTCTTTTTACTACCACACATCTCTCCCACCCTATCATTACTCACTCGATGAAACCACCTCACATCACATACTGTCCTCAAAAATAATATTTCCATCACGTCCACCCTCCTTCGCAGAACTCCATCTATATCCCCACCTCACAACCATATAACATTGTTGGAACCACTATTCCTTCAAACATACCCATTTTTGATTTCCAAGATAATGTCCTCGACTTCCACACATTCTTCAACGCTCCAAGAACTTTCGCCCCCTCCCCCATCCTATGATTTACTTCCGCTTCCATGGTTCAATCCGCTGCCATATCCACTCCCAGATATCTAAAGCACTATACTTCCTCCAGTTTTTCTGTATTAAAACTTACCTCCCAATTGACTTGTCCCTCAACCCTACTGTACCTAATAACCTTGCTCGTATTCCTATTTCCTCCTAGCTTCCTTCTTTCACACGCTCCTTCAAATTCATTCACCAGCTTCTACAGTTTCTGACAAGAATCAGAAACCAGCGCTGTATCATCAGCGAACAACAATTGACTCACTTCCAAAGCTCTCTCATCCACAACAGACTACATTCTTGCCCCTCTTTCCAAAACTCTTGCATTCATTTCCATAATAATACCATCCATAAACAAATTAAAAAACCATGGTGACATGACACACCCATGCCGGAAACCAACGTTCACTAAGAACCAAACACTTTCCTCTCTCCCTACACGTACACACGCCCTACATCCTCGATAAAAACTTTTCAGTGCTTCTAATAACTTGCCTCCCACACTATATATTCTTAATACCTTCCACAGAACATCTCTATCAACTCTATCATATGCCTTCTCCAGATCCAAAAACGCTACAAAAAAATCCATTTGCTTTTGTAAGTACATTTCACAAACATTCTTCAAAGCCAACACCTGAGCCACACATCCTCTACCACTTCTGAAACCACTCTGCAATTCCCAAATCTGATGCTCTGTACATGCCTTCACCCTCTTAATCAGTACCCTCCCATATAATTTCCCAGAAATACTCAACTAACTTATACCTCAATAAATTCAGCACTCACATTTCTCCCCTTCGCCTTTGTACAATGGCACTACACAAACATTCCGCCAATCCTCAGGCACCTCACCATGAGTCATACATACATAAAATAACCATACCAAACAGTCAACAATAGTCACTCCTTTTCAATAAACTCTACTGAAATACCATCCACACCCACTGCCTTCCCGGCTACCATCTTCCCCGAAGCTTTTCGTGACTCTTCGCTGTTTACCCAATCATTTTCACTAACCCTCTAACTTTGCACACCACCTCGAGCAAAACACCCTATCTCTGCCACTCTATAATCAAACACATTCAACACACCTTCAAAATATTCACTCCATCTCCTTCTCACGTCACCACTACTTGTCATCACCTCCCCATTAGCCCCCTTCACTGAAATTCACATTTGTTCCCTTATATTACGCACTTTATTTACCTCTTTCCAAAACATTTTTTCATTCTCCCCAAAATTTAATGATATTCTCTCACCCTATATATATATATATATATATATATATATATATATATATATATATATATATATATATATATATATATATATATATATATATATATTTATATATATATATATATATATATATATATATATATATATATATATATATATATATATATATATATATATATATATATATATATATATATATATATATATATATATATATATATATATTTATATATATATATCCCCTGGGGATAGAGGAGAAAGAATATTTCCCACGCATTCCTCACGTGTCGTAGAAGGCGACTAAAGGGGAGAGGAGCCAGAAACCCTCCCCTCCTTGTATTTTGACTTTCTGAAAGGGGAAATAGAAGAAGGAGTCATGCGGGGAGTGCTCATCCTCCTCGAAGGCTCAGATTGGGCTGTCTAAATGTGTATGGATGTAACCAAGATGAGAAAAAGGAGAGATAGTTAGTATGCTTGAGGAAAGGAACCTTGATGTTTAGGCTCTGAGTGAAACGAAGCTCAAGTGTAAAGGGGAAGAGTGGTTTGGGAATGTCTTGGGAGTAAAGTCAGGGGTTAGTGAAAGGACAAGAGCAAGGGAAGGAGTAGCACTTCTCCTGAAGCAGGAGATGTGGGAGTATGTGATAGAGTGTAAGAAAGTAAATTCAGGATTGATATGGATAAAATTCAAAGTCGATGGATGAAAGAGATGGGTGATTATTGGTGCATATCCACCTGGGCATGTGAAGAAAGATCATAAGAGGCAAGTGTTTTAGGAGCAGCTGAATGAGAGTGTTGGTGGATTTGATGCACAAGACCGGGTTACAGTGATGGGTGATTTGAATGCAAAGTTGAGTAACGTGGCAGTTGAGGGAATAATTGGTATACATGGGGTGTTCAGTGTTGTAAATGGAATTGGTGAAGAGCTTGTGGATTTGTGTGTTAAGAAAGGAGTGGTGATTGGGAATACCTGGTTTAAAAAGTGAGATATATATAAATATACATATGTAAGTAGGAGAGATGGCCAGAGAGCGTTATTGGATTACGTGTTAATTGAAAGGCGCGCGAAAGAGAGACTTTTAAATGTTAATGTGCTGAGAGGTACAACTGGAGGGATGTCTGATCATTATCTTGAGCAGTCCAAGGTGAAGATTTGTAGGGGGTTTCAGAAAAGAGGAGAGAATGTTGGGGTGAAGAGAGTGGTGAGAGTAAGTGAGCTTCGAAGAAGACTTGTGTGAGGAAGTACCAGGAGAGACCGAGTACAGAATGGATAAATGTGAGAACAAAGGAGGTAATGGGAGTGGGGGAGGAATGAGATGTATTTAGAGAAGCAGTGATGGCTTGAGCAAAAGATGCTTGTGGGATGACAAACATGTGAGGTGGTTTGATAAGAAAGGGTAGCGAGTGGTGGGATGAAGCGGTAAGATTATTAGTGAAAGAGAAGAGAGAGGCATTTGGACAATTTTTGCAGGGAAAAAATGCAAATGAGTTGGAGATGTATAAAAGAAAGGGGAAATAGGTCAAGAGAAGGGTACAAGAGGTGAAAAAGAGGGCAAATGAGAGCTGGGGTGAAAGAGTATCATTAAATTTTAGGGAGAATAAAAAGATGTTTTGGAAGGAGGTAAATAAAGTGCGTAAGACAATGGAGCAAACGGGAACTTCAGTGAAGGGGGCTAATGGGGAGGTGATAACAAGTAGTGGTGATGTGAGGAGGATATGGAGTGAGTATTTTGAAGGTTTGTTGAATGTGTTTGATGATAGAGTGGCAGATATAGGGTGTTTTGGTGGAGGTATTGTGCAAAGTGAGAGGGTTAGGGAAAATGATTTGGTAAACTGAGAAGATGCAGTAAAACCTTTGCGGAAGATCAAAGCCGGCAAGGCAGCAGGTTTAGATTGTATTGCAGTGGAATTTAAAAAAAATGTGGTGACAGTATTTTTGACTGGTTGGTAAAGTTATTTAGTAAATGTATGATTCATGGAAAGGTGCCTGAGGATTGGCGGAATGCGTACATAGTGCCATTGTGCAAAGGCAAAGGGTATGAGAGTGAGTCCTCAAATTACAGAGGTATAAGTTTGTTGAGTGTTCCTGGGAAATTATATGGGAGGGTATTGATTGAGAGGGTGAAGGCATGTACAGAGCTTCAGATTGGGGAAGAGCAGTGTTGTTTCAGAAGTGGTAGAGGATGTGTGGATCAGGTGTTTGCTTTGAAGAATGTATGTGAGAAATGGATTTGTATGTAGCATTTATGGACCTGGAGAAGGCATATGATAGAGTTGATAGAGATGTTCTGTGGAAGGTATTAAGAATATATGGGGTGGAAGGCAAGTTGTTAGAAGCAGTGAAAAGTTTTTATCGAGGATGTAAGGCATGTGTACGTGTAGGAAGAGAGGAAAGTGACTGGTTCTCAGTGAATATAGGTTTGCGGCAGGGGTGTGTGATGTCTCCATGGTTGTTTAATTTGTTTATGGATGGGGTTGTTAAGGAGGTGAATGCAAGAGTTTTGGAAAGAAGGGCACGTATGCATTCTGTTAGGGACGAGAGAGCTTGTGAAGTGAGTCAGTTGTTGTTCGCTGATGATACATCACTCGTGGCTGATTCATATGAGAAACTAAAAAACCTGATGACTGAGTTTGGTAAAGTGTGTGAAAGAAGAAAGTTAAGAGTAAATGTAAATAAGAGCAAGGTTATTAGGTATAGTAGGGTTGAGGGTCAAGTCAATTTGCAGGTAAGTTTGAATGAAGAAAAACTAGAGGAAGTAAAGTGTTTTAGATATCTGGGAGTGGACCTGGCAGCGGAGGGAACCATGGAAGCGGATGTGAATCATAGATTGGGGGAGGGTGCGAGATTTCTTGAAGCCTTGAAGAATGTTTGGAAGTCGAGAACATTATCTCGGAAAGCAAAAATGGGTATGTTTGAAGGAATAGTGGTTCCAACAATGTTGTATGTTTGCGAGACGTGGGCTATAGATAGAATTGTGCGCAAAAGGGTGCATGTGCTGAAAATGATATGTTTGAGGATAATATGTGGTGTGAGGTGGTTTGATCGAGTAAGTAATGTAAGGGTGAGAGATATGTGTGGAAATAAAAGCGTATTCTTGAGAGAGCAGAAGAGGGTGTTTCGAAATGGTTTGATCACATGGAGAGAATGAGTGAGGAAAGATTGACAAAGAGGATATATGTGTCAGAGGTGGAGGGAACGAGGAGAAGTGGGAAACCAAATTAGGGGTGGAAAGTTGGAGTGAAAAAGATTTTGAGTGATCGGGGCCTGAACATGTAGGAGGGTGAAAGGCGTTCAAAGAATATAGTGAATTGGAAAGATGTGTTATCCAGGGTTGACGTGCTGTCAATGGATTGAAACACCGCATATGAAGCGTCTGGGGTAAACCATGGAAAGATGTGTGTGGCCTGGATGTGGAAAGGATCTTTGGTTTCGGTGCATTATTACATGACAGCTAGAGACTGAGTGTGAAAGAATGGGGCCTTTGTTGTCTTTTCCTAGCACTACGTATATATATATATATATATATATATATATATATATATATATATATATATATATATATATATATATATATATATATATATATATATATATATATATATATATATATTTATATATATCCACACATCCTCTACCACTTCTGAAACAACACTGCTCTTCCCCAATCTGAAGCTCTGTACATGCCTTCACCCTCTCAATCAATACCCTCTCATATAATTTCCCAGGAACACTCAACAAACTTATACCTCTGTAATTTGAGGACTCACTCTCATACCCTTTGCCTTTGCACAATGGCACTATGTACGCATTCCGCCAATCCTCAGGCACCTTTCCATGAATCATACATTTACTAAATAACTTTACCAACCAGTCAAAAATACTGTCACCACATTTTTTTTAAATTCCACTGCAATACAATCTAAACCTGCTGCCTTGCCGGCTTTGATCTTCCGCAAAGGTTTTACTGCATCTTCTCAGTTTACCAAATCATTTTCCCTAACCCTCTCACTTTGCACAATACCTCCACCAAAACACCCTATATCTGCCACTCTATCATCAAACACATTCAACAAACCTTCAAAATACTCACTCCATATCCTCCTCACATCACCACTACTTGTTATCACCTCCCCATTAGCCCCCTTCACTGAAGTTCCCGTTTGCTCCATTGTCTTACGCACTTTATTTACCTCCTTCCAAAACATCTTTTTATTCTCCCTAAAATTTAATGATACTCTTTCACCCCAGCTCTCATTTGCCCTCTTTTTCACCTCTTGTACCCTTCTCTTGACCTATTTCCCCTTTCTTTTATACATCTCCAACTCATTTGCATTTTTTCCCTGCAAAAATTGTCCAAATGCCTCTCTCTTCTCTTTCACTAATAATCTTACCGCTTCATCCCACCACTCGCTACCCTTTCTTATCAAACCACCTCACATGTTTGTCATCCCACAAGCATCTTTTGCTCAAGCCATCACTGCTTCTCTAAATACATCTCATTCCTCCCCCACTCCCATTACCTCCTTTGTTCTCACATTTATCCATTCTGTACTCGGTCTCTCCTGGTACTTCCTCACACAAGTCTTCTTCGAAGCTCACTTACTCTCACCACTCTCTTCACCCCAACATTCTCTCCTCTTTTCTGAAACCCCCTACAAATCTTCACCTTGGACTGCTCAAGATAATGATCAGACATCCCTCCAGTTGTACCTCTCAGCACATTAACATTTAAAAGTCTCTCTTTCGCGCGCCTTTCAATTAACACGTAATCCAATAACGCTCTCTGGCCATCTCTCCTACTTACATATGTATATTTATATATATCTCACTTTTTAAACCAGGTATTCCCAATCACCACTCCTTTCTTAACACACAAATCCACAAGCTCTTCACCAATTCCATTTACAACACTGAACACCCCATGTATACCAATTATTCCCTCAACTGCCACGTTACTCAACTTTGCATTCAAATCACCCATCACTGTAACCCGGTCTTGTGCATCAAATCCACCAACACTCTCATTCAGCTGCTCCTAAAACACTTGCCTCTTATGATCTTTCTTCACATGCCCAGGTGGATATGCACCAATAATCACCCATCTCTTTCATCCATCGACTTTGAATTTTATCCATATCAATCCTGAATTTACTTTCTTACACTCTATCACATACTCCCACATCTCCTGCTTCAGGAGAAGTGCTACTCCTTCCCTTGCTCTTGTCCTTTCACTAACCCCTGACTTTACTCCCAAGACATTCCCAAACCACTCTTCCCCTTTACACTTGAGCTTCGTTTCACTCAGAGCCTAAACATCAAGGTTCCTTTCCTCAAGCATACTAACTATCTCTCCTTTTTCTCATCTTGGTTACATCCATACACATTTAGACAGCCCAATCTGAGCCTTCGAGGAGGATGAGCACTCCCCGCATGACTCCTTCTTCTATTTCCCCTTTCAGAAAGTCAAAATACAAGGAGGGGAGGGTTTCTGGCTCCTCTCCCCTTTAGTCGCCTTCTACGACACGTGAGGAATGCGTGGGAAATATTCTTTCTCCTCTATCCCCAGGGGATATATATATATAAATATATATATATATATATATATATATATATATATATATATATATATATATATATATATATATATATATAAATATATATATATATATATATATATATATATATATATATATATATATATATATATATATATATATATATATATATATATATATATATATATATATATGTATATATATATAGGGTGAGAGAATATCATTAAATTTTGGGGAGAATGAAAAAATGTTTTGGAAAGAGGTAAATAAAGTGCGTAATATAAGGGAACAAATGTGAATTTCAGTGAAGGGGGCTAATGGGGAGGTGATGACAAGTAGTGGTGACGTGAGAAGGAGATGGAGTGAATATTTTGAAGGTGTGTTGAATGTGTTTGATTATAGAGTGGCAGAGATAGGGTGTTTTGCTCGAGGTGGTGTGCAAAGTTAGAGGGTTAGTGAAAATGATTGGGTAAACAGCGAAGAGTCACGAAAAGCTTCGGGGAAGATGGTAGCCGGGAAGGCAGTGGGTGTGGATGGTATTTCAGTAGAGTTTATTGAAAAGGAGTGACTATTGTTGACTGTTTGGTATGGTTATTTTATGTATGTATGACTCATGGTGAGGTGCCTGAGGATTGGCGGAATGTTTGCGTAGTGCCATTGTACAAAGGCGAAGGGGAGAAATGTGAGTGCTGAATTTATTGAGGTATAAGTTAGTTGAGTATTTCTGGGAAATTATATGGGAGGGTACTGATTAAGAGGGTGAAGGCATGTACAGAGCATCAGATTTGGGAATTGCAGAGTGGTTTCAGAAGTGGTAGAGGATGTGTGGCTCAGGTGTTGCTGTAAGAATGTTTGTGAAATGTACTTACAAAAGCAAATGGATTTTTTTTGTAGCGTTTTTTGGATCGAGAAGGCAAATGATAGAGTTGATAGAGATGTTCTGTGGAAGGTATTAAGAAATATATAGTGTGGGAGGCAAAGTTATTAGA
>NC_092269.1:19577311-19597017 GCF_036320965.1 Panulirus ornatus
CCAACTGCGCTTCTGTGTACATCTCCCGGCCATTTGCACTACCTCCTTGCATACATCGTCCAAATGCCTTCTCATCTCTTTCACTACCAACTCTACTTCTTCATGCCACCACTCACTACCCTTTCTAATCTGCCCACCTCTCACCTTTCTCATGCCACTTGAACCACTTGTGCAAGACATCACTGCTTCCCTAGATACATCCCATTCCTCCCTCACTTCCCCCATGTCATTTCCTCTCACCTCTTGCCATTGTACACTAAATCTCTTCAGGCACGTCCTCACACGTCTCCTTTCCTTTGCAAATCTTCATCTTCGCCTCTAAAAGGCAGTGATCAGACGTCCCTTCAGCTGCCCCTCTCAGCACATTAACATCCACAAATCTCTCTTTTACGCGCTTATCAATTAACATGTAATCCTATTGCTCTTTAACCATCTCTCCTACTGACATATGTATACTTATGTATATCTCTGTTTTTCTACCAGGTAGTCCCAATCACTAAGACTTCATCGGCGCACAGATCCACAAGCTCTTCCCCATTTCCATTCACAACACTGAGCACCCCATATACACCGATTATATCCTCAATTGCCACATTACTCACCTTCGCATTCAAATCAACTATCCCTATAACCTGGTCTTGTGCACTTTATTTGCTAACACATTCATTCAGCTTCTCCCAAACACTTCCCTTTCATAATCTTTCTTATCATAACCAAGTGCATAGGCACCAATAATCATCCATCTCTCTCCATAAACTTCCAGTTTTATCCATATCAATATATGATTTACTTTCGCTCTATCACATACTTCCACAACTCCTGCTTCAGGAGTAGTGCTACTCTTTCCTTTGCTATTGTCTTCTCACCAACCTCTGACTTTACTCCCAAGACATTTCCAAACCACTCCTCCTCTTTAACCTTGAACTTCGTTTTACTCAGAGCCAAAATATACAGGTCCCCTTCCTCAAACATACTACATATCTCTCCTTTCTTCTCATCTTGGTTACATCCACGCGCATTTAGACACCCCACTCTGAGCCTTCGAGGAGGATAAGCGCTCCCCGCTTGACTCTTTCTTCTGTTTCCCATTTTAGATATCCAAATACAAGAAGGGATGAATGAATTCTAAGATATTCTATAAGCCGCAGATGTTCTGATATTGTTGCCTCCTGCTCCTTGAAGACCTAACATACTGTTCACTTACCTCTATCCAGTTCTTTACTGGGAGGAAAATGAACGTAAAGTTCAGGGTGTCTGCTATAGCTCTGAGCAACAGTCCATCAGGTCCCTTGTATTTCTTGACAGTGCTGCCATCAGTGGCCGTCTCCTCAAACTCTATGATGTATGGTGGCCAAGGTAAGCCAGTGATGGGCACCGTAGCCCCGTGAAAGCTGCAGAATTTAGCCATAACATTTGAACACTAAAGAGAGAATGAAATACTGAGTTCTCTTTGATGAAGCTACTTCTATACCATAATTGTGAAAGTAGCTGCAGCATTTGAGAAATTTCTTCAAAAGAATCTGTAATTAGTTCAGTGCGTCTCCTGGATCTAAATTTCTCTTATAACATAAACTTTGAATTAGGTGATGTCAGGTCTATATTCATGATTATATCATAGATTACATAATTCCTGTATTATATACTTGCAGTATTTGATATACCAATCTGGCCAAAGAGAAATCAATTTTTGAATTTTTATGATCCAAGAATGGAAGGTGGGGAGAATACAATCAGAGAATTTGTGTAAGCATCCAGATGATATAACAAAGCATTTCAAAATCATTTTTTGTCTGTATCTTTATAGGCGAACTAGATGGTAGTTAAGAAATAATTAGATATATCAGTAACAAAATCCAAATTGATGATGCATCTGAAAATTTTCAATTTTGAGCCTAAACATCTACCACGATATCTCATAATATACAGTAAACACATGTGAATCAATGTAAATAATTTTTCACTACTACGTACGCAGGAAACAAACTTGGGTCATATGAGTCACAGCCAATACGATTGCTCTCTGTCATTATTGCTCCAGGTTCAACCCTCGAGCGTGCAGTGGTAGAGATTGTTTATATCGTGAGGATAAGATATATAAGTATGATTATAATGACACCTCAGAAATCAATTTAAGAGAAGACATCACATTTTTCTATACAGAAAACATTAACCTTACTACTGTACAGAGAATAACATGATCATTATCCATACTTGGAGAATTTTTCAGGGAAAATCCTCTGGTGCCTGAAGATTGCAAGACCTCTGGCGGGGCCCCAGGAGGCAACACGCACAACCTCTGCTCCCCTCGCACTGTACGGCATGTGTGAGTACACCAGGCACCTACGGACGGAGGATAGATATGGCAACGTACCAGATGGAGGCTTGATAACAAAGCTGTATATCCTAACTATCAACCAAAAATAAGTATTCTGGAAAATAATCTTAAACATCCAGCAGATGTAATCAAGAATTTCATCATTTCAACATACGTTTTTTATGTACTATATTAAGTTGATGGTTAGAAAGAAATTAGCAGATAACTCTAGAACAGTAGTGAAGAACTTGTAGTTGTATTTAAGTATGTACGTATTCCATGAAGTAAATGCAATCCGCATCTCATCTTAAAATCCTAAATTCAGATGTATATTAAGGAACCTTGAAACATCTTCCGTATCAGTATATATTTAACTTCCATCACAGACCTTTTTCAGCAGACTCCTCAAGATAAGCAGAACGATGGCCAAAATATCGATATCAATAAAACGAATTAGTGATACATAAGAATATAGAGCTTTGGTTCTGATCTCGTATGTATACGTATATATATATATATATATATATATATATATATATATATATATATATATATATATATATATATATATATATATTGGAAAGGATCACAATTTTGCGCGTAATCAAGATATTCCTATGAGTCCACGGGGAAAATGAAACACGAAAAGTTCCCAAATGCACTTTCGTGTAATAATCACATCATCAGGGGAGACAAAAGAGAGAAATATAAATCAGTTGATATACATCGAAGAGACGAAACTAGGACGCCATTTGGTAAACATGTGATTGTCCAAAACATGACATGTTTTGGACAATCACATGTTTACCAAATGGCGTCCTAGCTTCGTCTCATCGATGTATATTAACTGATTGTTATATTTCTCTCTTGTGTCTCCCCTGATAATGTGATTGTTACACGAAAGTGCACTTTTATATATATATATATATATATATATATATATATATATATATATATATATATATATATATATATATATATATATATATATATATGTATATATATATATATATATATATATATATATATATATATATATATATATATATATATATATATATATATATATATATATATATATATATATATATCTTTCATACTATTCGCCATTTCCTGCGTTAGCAAGGTAGCGTTAAGAACAAAGGACTGGGCCTCTGAGGGAATATCCTCACCTGGCCTCGTTCTCTGTTCCTTCTTTTGGAAAATTAAAAAAAAAAACGAGAGGGGAGGATTTCCAGCCCCCCGCTCCCTCCCCTTTTAGTCGCCTTCTACGACACGCAGGGAATATGTGGGAAGAATTCTTTCTCCCCTATCCCCAGGTATATATATATATATATATATATATATATATATATATATATATATATATATATATATATATATATATATATATATATATATATATATATATATATATATATATATATATATATATATACATATATGTATATATATATATATACATATATATATATATATATATATATATATATATATATATATATATATATATATATATATATATATATATATATATATATATATATATATATATATATTTATTTATTAATTTTGCTTTGCCGCTGTGTCCCGCGTTTGCGAGGTAGCGCAAGGAAACAGACAAAAGAAATGGCCCAACCCATCCCCATACACATGTATATAAACACACGTCCACACATACATATATACATACCTATACATCTCAATGTACACATATATATACACACACAGACACATACATATATACCCATGCACACAATTCACACTGTCTGCCTTTATTCATTTCCATCGCCACCTCGCCACACATGGAATACCATCCCCCTCCCCCCTCATGTGTGCGGGATAGCGCTAGGAAAAGACAACAAAGACCTCATTCGTTCGCACTCAGTCTCTAGCTGTCATGCAATAATGCCCGAAATCACAGCACCCTTTCCACATCCAGGCCCCACACAACTTTCCATGCTTTACCCCAGACGCCTCACATGCCCTGATTCAATCCACTGACAGCACGTCAACCACGGTGTACCGCATCGATCAAATTCACTCTTTTCCTTGCCCGCCCTTCACCCTCCTGCATGTTCAGGCCCCAACCGCTAAGAATCATTTTCACTCCATCTTTCCACCTCCAATTTCGTCTCCCACTTCTCCTCGTTCCCTCCACCTCCGACACATATATCCTCTTGGTCAATCTTTCCACACTCATTCTCTCCATGTGCCCAAACCATTTCAAAACACCCTCTTCTGCTCTCTCAACGACGCTCCTTTTAATTCCACATATCTCTCTTACCCTTACATTACTTACTCGATCAAACCACCTCACACCACACATTGTCCTCAAGCATCTCATTTCCAGCACATCCACATTCCTCCGCAAAACTCTATCCATAGCCCACGCCTCGCAATCATACAACATTGTTGGAACCACTATTCCTTCAAACATACCCATTTTTGCTTTCCGAGATAATGTTCTCGACTTCTACACATTCTTCAAGGTTCCCAGGATTTTCGCCCCCTTCCCCACACTATGATTCACTTCCGCTTCCAGGGTTCCATCCGGTGCCAGATCCACTCCCAGATATCTAAAACACTTTACTTCCTCCAGTTTTTCTCCATTCAAACTTACCTCCCAATTGACTTGACCCTCAACTTTACTGTATCTAATAACCTTGCTCTTATTCACATTTACTCTTAACTTTGTTCTTTCACACCTTTACCAAACTCAGTCACCAGCTTCTGCAGTTTCTCACATGAATCAGCCACCAGCGCTGTATCATCAGCGAACAACAACTGACTCACTTCCCAACCCAAGCTCTCTCATCCACAACAGACTTCATTCTTGCCCCTCTTTCCAAAATTCTTTCATTCACCTCCCTAACAACCCCATCCATAAACAAATTAAACAACCATGGAGACATCACACACCCCTGCCGCAAACCTACATTCACTGATAACCAATCACTTTCATCTCTTCCTAAACGTACATATGCTTTACATCCTCGATAAAAACTTTTCACTGCTTCTAGCAACTTTCCACCCACACCATTTATCATTAATACCTTCCACTGAGCATCTCTATCAACTCTATCATATGCCTTCTCCAGATCTATAAATGCTACATACAAATCCATTTGCTTTTCTAAGTATTTCTCACATACATTCTCCAAAGCAAACACCTGATCCATACATCCTCTACCACTTTTGAAACCACACTGCTCTTCCCCAATCTGATGCTCTGTACATGCCTTCACCCTCTGAATCAATACCCTCCCATATAATTTACCAGGAATACTCATCAAACTTATACCTCTGTGATTTGAGCAATCACTCTCATCCCCTTTGCCTTTCTACAATGGCACTATGCACGCATTCCACCAATCCTCAGGCACCTCACCATGAGTCATACATACATTAAATAGCCTTACCAACCAGTCAACAATACAGTCACCCTCTTTTTTAATAGATTCCACTTCAATACCATCCAAACCTGGTGCATTGCCGGCTTTCATCTTCCGCAAAGCTTTTACTACCTCTTCTCTGTTTACCAAATCATTTTCCCCAACCCTCTCACTTTGCACACCACCTCGACCAAGATACCCTATATCTACCACTCTATCATCAAACACATTCAACAAACCTTCAAAATACTCACTCCATCTCCTTCTCACATCACCACTACTTGTTATCAAATCCCTATTAGCGCCCTTCACTGAAGTTCCCATTTGCTTCCTTGTCTTACGCACTTTATTTACCTCCTTCCAGAAAATCTTTTTATTCTCCCTAGAATTTAATGACACTCTTTCACCCCAACTCTCATTTGCCCTCTTTTTCACCTCTTGCAACTTTCTCTTCACCTGTCTCTTTCTTTTATACATCTCTCACTCAATTGCATGTTTCCCTGCAAAAATCGCCCAAATGCCTCTCTCTTCTCCTTCACTAATAATCTTACTTCTTCATCCCACCACTAACTACCCTTTCTAATCAACCCACCTCCCACGCTTCCCATGCCACAAGCATCTTTTGCGCAATCCATCACTGATTCCCTAAATACATCCCATTCCTCCCCCACTCCCCTTACTTCAATTGTTCTCACCTTTCTCCATTCTGTATTCAGTCGCTCCTGGTACTTCCTCACACAGGTCTCCTTCCCAAGCTCACTTACTCTCACCACCCGCTTCACCCCAACATTCACTATTCTTTTCTGAAAACCCATAGAACTCTTCACATTAGCCTCCACAAGATAATGATCACACATACCTCCAGTTCCAACTCTCAGCACATTTACATCCAAAAGTCTCTCTTTCGCGCGCCTGTCAATTAACACGTAATCCAATATATATATATATATATATATATATATATATATATATATATATATATATATATATATATATATATATATATATATATATATATATTATATTTTATTTTTTATTATACTTTGTCGCTGTCTCCCGCGTTTGCGAGGTAGCGCAAGGAAACAGACGAAAGAAATGGCCCAACCCCCCCCCATACACATGTATATACATACGTCTACACACGCAAATATACATACCTACACAGCTTTCCAAGGTTTACCCCAGACGCTTCACATGCCTTGATTCAATCCACTGACAGCACGTCAACCCCGGTATACCACATCGCTCCAATTCACTCTATTCCTTGCCCTCCTTTCACCCTCCTGCATGTTCAGGCCCCGATCACACAAAATCTTTTTCACTCAATCTTTCCACCTCCAATTTTGTCTCCCTCTTCTCCTCGTTCCCTCCACCTCCGACACATATATCCTCTTGGTCAATCTTTCCTCACTCATTCTCTCCATGGGCCCAAACCACTTCAAAACACCCTCTTCTCCTCTCTCAACCACGCTCTTTTTATTTCCACACATCTCTCTTACCCTTACGTTACTCACTCGATCAAACCACCTCACACCTCACATTGTCCTCAAACATCTCATTTCCAGCACATCCATCCTCCTGCGCACAACTCTATCCATAGCCCACCCCTCGCAACCATACAACATTGTTGGAACCACTATTCCTTCAAACATACCCATTTTTGCTTTCCGAGATAATGTTCTCGACTTCCACACATTCTTCAAGGCCCCCAGATTTTTCGCCCCCTCCCCCACCCTATGATCCACTTCCGCTTCCATGGTTCCATCCGCTGCCAGATCCACTCCCAGATATCTAAAACACTTCACTTCCTCCAGTTTTTCTCCATTCAAACTCACCTCCCAATTGACTTGACCCTCAACCCTACTGTACATAATAACCTTGCTCTTATTCACATTTACTCTTAAATTTCTTCTTTCACACACTTTACCAAACTCCGTCACCATCTTCTGCAGTTTCTATATGAATCAGCCACCAGCACTGTATCATCAGCGAACAACAACTGACTCACTTCCCAAGCTCTCTCATCCCCAACAGACTTCATACTTGCCCCTCTTTCCAAAACTCTTGCATTTACCTCCCTAACAACCCCATCCATAAACAAATTAAACAACCATGGAGACATCACACACCCCTGCCTCAAACCTACATTCACCGAGAACCAATCACTTTCTTCTCTTCCTACACGTACACATGCCTTACATCCTCGATAAAAACTTTTCACTGCTTCTAACAACTTGCCTCCCACACCATATATTCTTAATACCTTCCACTGTGCATCTCTATCAACTCTATCATATGCCTTCTCCAGATCCATAAATGCTACATACAAATCCATTTGCTTTTCTAAGTATTTCTCACATATATTCTTCAAAGCAAACACCTAATCCACATATCCTCTACCACTTCTGAAACCACACTGCTCCTCCACAATCTGATGCTCTGTACATGCCTTAACCCTCTCAATCAATACCCTCCCATATAACTTGCCAGGAATACTCAACAAACTTATACCTCTGTAATTTAAGCACTTACTCTTATCCCCTTTGCCTTTGTACAATGGCACTATGCACGCATTCCGCCAATCTTTCAGGCACCTCACCATGAGTCATACATACATTAAATAACCTTACCAACCAGTCAAGAATACAGTCACCCCCTTTTTTAATAAATTCCACTGCAATACCATCCAAACCTGCTGCCTTGCCGGCTTTCATCTTCCGCAAAGCTTTTACTACCTCTTCTCTGTTTACCAAATCATTTTCCCTAACCCTCGCACTTTGCACACCACCTCGACCAAAACACCCTATATCTGCCACTCTATCATCAAACACATTCAACAAACCTTCAAAATACTCACTCCATCTCCTTCTCACATCACCACTACTTGTTATCACCTTCCCATTTGCGCCCTTCACTGAAGTTCCCATTTGCTCCCTTGTCTTACGCACTTTATTTACCTCCTTCCAGAACATCTTTTTCTTCTCACTAAAATTTAATGATACTCTCTCACCCCAACTCTCATTTGCCCTTTTTTCACCTCTTGCACCTTTCTTTTGACCTCCTGTCTCTTTCTTTTATACGTCTCCCACTCAATTGCATTTTTTCCCTGCAAAAATCGTCCAAAAGCCTCTCTCTTCTCTTTCACTAATACTCTTACTTCTTCATCCCACCACTCACTACCCTTTCTAATCAACCCACCTCCCACTCTTCTCATACCACAAGCATCTTTTGCGCAATCCATCACTGATTCCCTAAATACATCCCATTCCTCCCCCACTCCCCTTACTTCCATTGTTCTCACCTTTTTCCATTCTGTACTCAGTCTCTCTTGGTATATATATATATATATATATATATATATATATATATATATATATATATATATATATATATATATATATATATATATATATATACACACATATATATATATATATATATATATATATATATATATATATATATATATATATATATATATATATTTTTATACTTTGTCGCTGTCTCCCGCGTTTGCGAGGTAGCGCAAGGAAACAGACGAAAGAAATGGCCCAAACCCCCCCCCATACACATGTATATACATACGTCCACACACGCAAATATACATACCTACACAGCTTTCCATGGTTTACCCCAGACGCTTCACATGCCTTGATTCAATCCACTGACAGCACGTCAACCCCGGTATACCACATCGCTCCAATTCACTCTATTCCTTGCCCTCCTTTCACCCTCCTGCATGTTCAGGCCCCGATCACACAAAATCTTTTTCACTCCATCTTTCCACCTCCAATTTGGTCTCCCTCTTCTCCTCGTTCCCTCCACCTCCGACACATATATCCTCTTGGTCAATCTTTCCTCACTCATTCTCTCCATGTGCCCAAACCACTTCAAAACACCCTCTTCTGCTCTCTCAACCACGCTCTTTTTATTTCCACACATCTCTCTTACCCTTACGTTACTCACTCGATCAAACCACCTCACACCACACATTGTCCTCAAACATCTCATTTCCAGCACATCCATCCTCCTGCGCACAACTCTATCCATAGCCCACGCCTCGCAACCATACAACATTGTTGGAACCACTATTCCTTCAAACATACCCATTTTTGCTTTCCGAGATAATGTTCTCGACTTCCACACATTCTTCAAGGCCCCCAGAATTTTCGCCCCCTCCCCCACCCTATGATCCACTTCCGCTTCCATGGTTCCATCCGCTGCCAGATCCACTCCCAGATATCTAAAACACTTCACTTCCTCCAGTTTTTCTCCATTCAAACTCACCTCCCAATTGACTTGACCCTCAACCCTACTGTACCTAATAACCTTGCTCTTATTCACATTTACTCTTAACTTTCTTCTTCCACACACTTTACCAAACTCAGTCACCAGCTTCTGCAGTTTCTCACATGAATCAGCCACCAGCGCTGTATCATCAGCGAACAACAACTGACTCACTTCCCAAGCTCTCTCATCCCCAACAGCCTTCATACTTGCCCCTCTTTCCAAAACTCTTGCATTTACCTCCCTAACAACCCCATCCATAAACAAATTAAACAACCATGGAGACATCACACACCCCTGCCGCAAACCTACATTCACTGAGAACCAATCACTTTCCTCTCTTCCTACACGTACACATGCCTTACATCCTCGATAAAAACTTTTCACGCTTCTAACAACTTGCCTCCCACACCATATATTCTTAATACCTTCCACAGAGCATCTCTATCAACTCTATCATATGCCTTCTCCAGATCCATAAATGCTACATACAAATCCATTTGCTTTTCTAAGTATTTCTCACATACATTCTTCAAAGCAAACACCTGATCCACACATCCTCTACCACTTCTGAAACCACACTGCTCTTCCCCAATCTGATGCTCTGTACATGCCTTCACCCTCTCAATCAATACCCTCCCATATAATTTACCAGGAATACTCAACAAACTTATACCTCTGTAATTTGAGCACTCACTCTTATCCCCTTTGCCTTTGTACAATGGCACTATGCACGCATTCCGCCAATCCTCAGGCACCTCACCATGAGTCATACATACATTAAATAACCTTACCAACCAGTCAACAATACAGTCACCCCCTTTTTTAATAAATTCCACTGCAATACCATCCAAACCTGCTGCCTTGCCGGCTTTCATCTTCCGCAAAGCTTTCACTACCTCTTCTCTGTTTACCAAATCATTTTCCCTAACCCTCTCACTTTGCTCACCACCTCGACCAAAACACCCTATATCTGCCACTCTATCATCAAACACATTCAACAAACCTTCAAAATACTCACTCCATCTCCTTCTCACATCACCACTACTTGTTATCACCTCCCCATTTGCGCCCTTCACTGAAGTTCCCATTTGCTCCCTTGTCTTACGCACTTTATTTACCTCCTTCCAGAACATCTTTTTATTCTCCCTAAAATTTAATGATACTCTCGCACCCCAACTCTCATTTGCCCTTTTTTTCACCTCTTGCACCTTTCTCTTGACCTCCTGTCTCTTTCTTTTATACATCTCCCACTCAATTGCATTTTTTCCCTGCAAAAATCGTCCAAATGCCTCTCTCTTCTCTTTCACTAATACTCTTACTTCTTCATTCCACCACTCACTACCCTTTCTAATCAACCCACCTCCCACTCTTCTCATGCCACAAGCATCTTTTGCGCAATCCATCACTGATTCCCTAAATACATCCCATTCCTCCCCCACTCCCCTTGCTTCCATTGTTCTCACCTTTTTCGATTCTATACTCAGTCTCTCCTGGTACTTCCTCACACAGGTCTCCTTCTCAAGCTCACTTACTCTCGCCACCCTCTTCACCCCAACATTCACTCTTCTTTTCTGAAAACCCATACAAATCTTCACCTTAGCCTCCACAAGATAATGATCAGACATCCCTCCAGTTGCACCTCTCAGCACATTAACATCCAAAAGTCTCTTTTTCGCACGCCTGTCAATTAACACGTAATCCAATAACGCTCTCTGGCCATCTCTCCTACTTACATAAGTATACTTATGTATATCTCGCTTTTTAAACCAGGTATTCCCAATCATCAGTCCTTTTTCAGCACATAAATCTACAAGCTCTTCACCATTTCCATTTACAACACTGAACACCCCATGTATACCAATTATTCCCTCAACGGCCACATTACTCACCTTTGCATTCAAATCACCCATCACTATAACCCGGTCTCGTGCATCAAAACCACTAACACACTCATTCAGCTGCTCCCAAAACACTTGCCTCGCTTGATCTTTCTTCTCATGAACAGGTGTATATGCACCAATAATCACCCACCTCTCTCCATCAATTTTCAGTTTTACACATATTAATCGAGAATTTACTTTCTTACACTCTATCACATACTCCCACAACTCCTGTTTCATGAGTATTGCTACTCCTTCCCTTGCTCTTATCCTCTCACTAACCCCTGACTTTACTCCCCAGACATTCCCAAACCACTCCCAGTCAATTGCATTTCCCTGCCAAAATCGTCCAAAAGCCTCTCTCTTCTCTTACACTAATATATATATATATATATATATATATATATATATATATATATATATATATATATATATATATATATATATATATATATATATATATATATACACACAGACATAATTTTTTTTCCATTTTGCTTTGTCGCTGTCTCCCGCGTTTTCGAGGTAGCGCAAGGAAACAGACAAAAGAAATGGCCCAAACCACCCCCATACACAATGTATATACATACACCTCCACACATGCATATATACATACCTATACCTCTCAATGTACACATATATATGCACACACAGACACATACATATATACCCATGCACACACAGACACATACATATATACCCATGCACACACAGACACATACATATATACCCATGCACACAATTCACACTGTCTGCCTTTATTCATTCCCATCGCCACCTCGCCATACATGGAATACTATCCCCCTCCCCCCTCATGTGTGTGAGGTAGCACTAGGAAGAGACAACAAAGTCCCCATTCGTTCACACTCAGTCTCTAGCTGCCATGAAATAATGCCTGAAACCACAGCTCCCTTTCCACATCCAGGCACCACACAACTTTCCATGGTTTACCCCAGACGTTTCACATGCCCTGATTCAATCCACTGACAGCACGTCAACCCCGGTATACCATATCGATCCAATTTACTCTATTCCTTGCCCGCCTTTCACCCTCCTGCAAGTTGAGGCCCCAATCACACAAAATCTTTTTCACTTCATCTTTCCGCCTCAAATTTGGTCTCCCACTTCTCCTCGTTCCCTCCACCTCCGACACATATATCCTCTTGGTCAATCTTTCCTCACTCATTCTCTCCATGTGCCCAAACCATTTCAAAGCACCCTCTTCTGCTCTCTCAACCACGCTCTTTTTATTTCCACTCATCTCTCTTACCCTTACATGACTTACTCGATCAAACCACCTCACACCACACATTGTCCTCAAACATCTCATTTCCAGCACATCCACCCTCCTGCGTACAACTCTATCCATAGCCCACGCCTCGCAACCATACAATATTGTTGGAACCACTACTCCTTCAAACATACCCATTTTTGCTTTCCCAGATAATGTTCTCGACTTCAACACATTCTTCAAGGCTCCCAGGATTTTCGCCCCCTCCCCCACCCTATGATTCACTTCCGCTTCCATGGTTCCATCCGCTGCCCGATCCAAGCCCAGATATCTAAAACACTTTACTTCCTCCCGCTTTCTCCATTCAAACTAACCTACAAATTGACTTGACCCTCAACCCTACTGAACCTAATAACCTTGCTCTAATTCACATTTACTCTTAACTTTCTCCTTTCACACACTTTACCAAGCTCAGTCACGAGCTTCTGCAGTTTCTCACATGAATCATCCACCAGCGCTTTACCATCAGCCAACAACAACTGACTCACTTCTAAAGCTCTCTCATCCACAACAGACTTCATACTTGCCCCTCTTTCCAAAACTCTTGGTTTCACCTCCCTAACAACCCCATCCATAAACAAATTAAACAACCATGGAGACATCACACACCCCTGCCGCAAACCTACATTCACTGACAACCAATCACTTTCCTTTCTTCCTACATGTCACATGCCTTACATCCTTGATAAAAACTTTTCACTGCTTCTAACAACTTCCCTCACACACCATATATTTTTAATACATTCCACAGAGCATCTCTATCAATTCTATCGTAACCCTTCTCCAGATCCATAAATGCTACTTACAAATCCATTTGCTTTTCTAAGTATTTCTCACATACATTCTTCTAAGCAAATACCTGATCCACACATCCTCTACCACTTCTGAAACAACACTGCTCTTCCCCAATCTGATGCTCTTTACATGCCTTCACCCTCTCAATCAATACCCTCCCATAAAATTTACCAGGAATACTCAACAAACTTATACCTCTGTAATTTGAGCACTCACTCTTATCCCCTTTGCCTTTGTATAATGGCACTATGCACGCATTCCGCCAATCCTCAGGCACCTCACCATGATTCATACATACATTAAATAACCTTACCAACCAGTCAACAATACAGTCACCACCTTTTTTAATAACTTCCACTGCAATAAAATTCAAACCTGCTGCCTTGCCGTTTTTCATCTTCCGCAAAGCTTTTAGTACCTCTTCTCTGTTTACCAAATCATTTTCCCTAACCCTCTCACTTTGCACACTAACTCGACCAAAGCACGCTAAATCTGCCACTCTATCATGAAACGCATTCAACAAACCTTCAAAATACTCACTCCATCTCCTCACATCACCACTTCTTGTTATCACCTCCACATTTGCGCCCTTAACTGAAGTTCCCATTTGCTCCCTTGTCTTACGCACTTTATTTACCTCCTTCCAGAACATCTTTTTATTCTCCCTAAAATTTAATGACACTTTGTCACCCCAACTCTCATTTGCCCTCTTTTTCACCTCTTGCACCTTTCTCTTGACCTGCTGTCTCTTTCTTTTATACATTTCCCACTCAATTGCATTTATTCCCTGCAAAAATCGTCCAAATGCCTCTCTATTCTCTTTCACTAATAATCTTACTTCTTCATCCCAGCAATCATTACCCTTTCTAATAAACCCACCTCCCACGCTTCTCATGCCACAAGCATCTTTTGCACAATCCATCACTGATTCCCTAAATACATCCCATTCCTCTCCCACTCACCTTACTTCCATTGTTCTCACCTTTTTCCATTTTGTATTCAGTCTCTCCTGTTACTTCTTCACACAACTCTCCTTCCCAAGCTCACAGACTCTCACCACCCTTTTCACCCAAACATTCACTCTTCTTTTCTAAAAACCCATACAACTCTTCACCTAAGCCTCCACAAGATAATGATCAGACATCCCTCCAGTTGCACCTCTCAGCGCATTTACATCCAAAAGTCTCTCTTTCGCGCGCCTGTCAATTAACACGTAATCCAATATAAATATATATATATATATATATATATATATATATATATATATATATATATATATATATATATATATATATATATATATATATATATATATATATATATATACATACGGACATTATTTCTTTTTTATTTTGCTTTCTCGCTGTCTCCAGCGTTTGCGAGGTAGCGTAAAGAAACACACGAAAGAAATGGCACAACCCACCCCCATACACAATGTATATACATACACGTCCACACACGCATATATAAATACCTATACATCTCAATGTACACATATATATTCACACACAGACACATACACATATACCCATGCACAGAATTCACACTGTCTGCCTTTATTCATTCCCATCGCCTCCTCGCCACACATGGAATACCATTCCCCTCCCCCCTCATGTGTGCGAGGTAGCACTAGGAAAAGACAACAAAGGCCCCATTCGTTAACACTCAGTCTCTAGCTGTCATGCAATAATGCCCGAAACCACAGCTCCCTTTCCACATCCAGGCCCCACACAACTTTCCATGGTTTACCCCAGACGCTTCACATGCCCTGATTCAATCCACTGACAGCACGTCAACCCCGGTATACCACATCGATCCAATTTACTCTATTCCTTGCCCGCCGTTCACCCTCCTGCATGTTCAGGCCCCGATCACAAAAAATCTTTTTCACTCCATCTTTCCACCTCCAATTTGGTGTCCCACTTCTCGTTCCCTCCACCTCCGACACATATATCCTCTTGGTCAATCTTTCCTCACTCATTCTCTCCATGTGCCCAAACCATTTCAAAACACACTCTTCTGCTCTCTCAGCCATGATCTTTGTATTTCCACACATATCTCTTACCCTTACATTACTTACTCGATCAAAAAACCACTCACCACACATTGTCCTCAAACATCTCATTTCCAGCACATCCACCCTCCTGCGTACAACTCTATCCATAGTCCACGCCTCGCAACCATACAACATTGCTGGAACCACTATTCCTTCAAACATTACCATTGTTGCTTTCCGAGATAATGTTCTCGACTTGAACACACTCCTCAAGGCTCCCAGGATTTTCGCCCCCTCCCCCACCCTATGACTCACTTCCGCTTCCATGGTTCCATCCGCTGCAAGATCCAATCCCAGATATCTAAAACACTTTACTTCCTCCAGTTTTTCTCCATTCAAACTAATTTCCCAATTGACTTTACCCTCAACCCTACTGAACCTAATAACCTTGCTCTTATCCACATTTACTCTTAGCTTTCTTCTTTCACACACTTTACCAAACTCAGTCACCAGCTTCTGCAGTTTCTCCCATGAATCAGCCACCAGCGCTGTATCATCAGCGAACAACAACTGACTCACTTCCCAAGCTCTCTCATCCACAACAGACTTCATACTTGCCCCTCTTTCCAAAACTCTTGCATTCACTTCCCTAACAACTCCATCAATAAACAAATTAAACAACCATGGAGACATCACACACCCCTGTCGCAAACCTACTTTCACTGAGAACCAATCACTTTCCTCTCTTCTACATGTACACATGGATTATATCCTTGATAAAAACTTTTCACTGCTTCTAACAACTTGTCTCACACATCATATATTCTTAATACCTTCCACTGTGCATCTCTATCAATTCTATCGTATGCCTTCTCCAGATCCATAAATGCTATATACAAATCCATTTGCTTTTCTAAGTATTTCTCACATACATTATTCTAAGCAAACACCTGATCCACATATCCTCTACCATTTCTGAAACCACACTGCTCTTCCCCAATCTGATGCTCTGTACATGCCTTCACCCTCTCAATCAATACCCTCCCATATAATTTACCAGGAATACTCAACAAACGTATACCTCAGTAATTTGAGCACTCACTCTTATCCCCTTTGCCTTTGTATAATGGCACTATGCACGCATTCCGCCAATCCTCAGGCACCTCATCATGAGTCACATATACATTAAATAACTTTACCAACCTGTCAACAATACAGTAAACCCCTTTTTTAATAGATTCCACTGCAATACCATCCAAACCTGCTGCCTTGCCGGCTTTCATCTTCCGCAAAGCTTTTACTACCTCTTCTCTGTTTACCAAATCATTTTCCCTAACCCTCTCACTTTGCACACCACCTCGACCAAAACACGCTATATCTGCCACTCTATCATCAAACACATTCAACAAACCTTTAAAATACTCACTCCATCTCCTCACATCACCACTACTTGTTATCACCTCCCCATTTGCGCCCTTCACTGACGTTCCCATTTACTCCCTTTTCTTACGCACTTTATTTACCTCCTTCCAGAACATCTTTTTATTCTTCCTAAGATTTAATGAAACTCTCTTACCCCAACTCTCATTTCCCTCTTTTTCACCTCTTGGATCTTTCTCTTGACCTCCTGTCTCTTTCTTTTATACATATCCCACTCAATTGCATTTTTTCCCTGCAAAAATCGTTCAAATGCCTCTCTCTTCTCTTTCACTAAAAATCTTACTTCTTCATTCCACCAATCACTAACCTTTCTATTCAACCCACCTCCTACGCTTCTCGTGCCACAAGCATCTTTTGCACAATCCATCATTGATTCTCTAAATACATCCCATTCCTCCCCCACTCCCCTTACTTCCATTGTTCTCACCTTTTCCCATTCTGTACTCAGTCTCTCCTGGTACTTCCTCACACAAGTCTCCTTCCGAAGCTCACTTACTCTCACCACCCTCTTCACCCTAGCATTCACTATTCTTTTCTGAAAACTCATACAACTCTTCACCTTAGCCTCCACAAAATAATGATCAGACCTCCCTCCAGTTGCACCTCTCAGCACATTTACATCCAAAAGTCTCTCTTTCGCGCGCCTGTCAATTAACACGTAATGCAATATATATCTTTCTTTTTCTTTTAAACTATTCGCCATTTCCCGCGTTAGCGAGGTAGCGTTAAGAACAGAGGACTGGGCCTTTTTTGGAATATCCTCACCTGGCCCCCTCTGTTCCTTCTTTTGGAAAATCAAAAAAAAACGAGAGGGGAGGATTTCCAGCCCCCCGCTCCCTCCCCTTTTAGTCGCCTTCTACGACACGTAGGGAATACGTGGGAAGTATTCTTAATCCCCTATCCCCTATCCAATAACGCTCTCTGGCCATCTATCCTACTTACATACGTATACTTATGTATATCTCGCTTTTTAAACCAGGTATATCTCTTCACTTCCTCCAGCTTTTCTCCATACAAACTTACCTCCCAATTGACTCGACCCTCAACCCTACTGTACCTAATAACCTTGCTCTTATTCACATTTACTCTCAACTTTCCTCTTTCACACGCTTTACCAAACTCAGTCACCAGCCTCTGCAGTTTCTCACATGAATCAGCCACCAGCGCTGTATCATCAGCGGAAAACAACTGACTAACGTCCCAAGCTCTCTCATTCAAAAAAGACTGCATACCAGTCACACTTTCATAAACTCTGGCACTCACCTCCCTAACAACCCCATCCATAAACAAATTAAACTACCATGGAGACATCACACACCCCTGCCGCAAACCTACATTCACTGAGAACCAATCACTTTCCTCTCTTCCTACACGTACACATGCCTTACATCCGCGATAAAAACTTTTCACCGCTTCTAACAACTTGCCTCCCACACCATATAGTCTTTGTACCTTCCAGAGCATCTCTATCAACTCTTTCCTATGTCTTCTCCAGATCAATGAATGCTACATACAAATCCATTTGCTTTTCGAAGTATTTCTCACATACATTCTTCAAAGCAAACACCTGTTCCACACATCCTCTACCACTTTTGAAAACACACTGCTCTTCCCCAATAAGATGCTCTACACATGCCTTCACACTCTCAATCAATACCCTCCCATATAATTTCCCAGAAATACTCAGCAAACTTATACCTCTGTAATTTGAGCACTCACCTTTGTCCCCTTTGCCTTTGTACAATAGCACTTTGCAAACATTCCGCCAATCCTCAGGCACCTCACCATGAATCATACATACATTAAATAATCTTACCAACCAGTCAACAATACAGTCACCCCCTTTTTTAATAAATTCCACTGCAATACCATCCAAACCCGTTGCATTGCCGGCTTTCATCTTTCGCAAAGCTTTTACTACCTCTTCTCTGTTTACCAAATCATTTTCCCTAGCCCTCTTACTTTGCCCACCACCTCGACCAAAACACCCTATATCTGCCACTCCATCATCAAACACATTCAACAAACCCTCAAAATACCCACTCCATCTCTTTCTTACATCACCACTACTTTTTATTACCTCCCCATTAGCCCCCTTCACTTGAAGTTCCCATTTGTTCCCTTACCTTACGTACTTTATTTACCTCCTTCCAGAACATCTTTTTATTCTCCCTAATATTTAATGATGCTCCCTCACCCCAATTATCATTTGCCTTCTATGTCACCTGTTGTACCTTTCTATAGACCTCCTGCCTCTTTCTTTTATATATCTCCCACTCATTTCGGTTATTTCCCTGCAAAATTT
>NC_092269.1:19597117-19635972 GCF_036320965.1 Panulirus ornatus
TGAGCTTCGTTTCACTCAGAGCCAAAACATCCAGGTTCCTTTCCTCAAACATACTATATATATATATATATATATATATATATATATATATATATATATATATATATATATATATATATATATATATATATATATATATATATATATATATATATATATATATATATATATATATATATATATATATATATATGTATATATTAAATAACCTTACCAACCAGTCAACTATGCAGTCACCCCCTCTTTTAAAAAAATTCCACTGCAATACCGTCCAAACCTGCTGCCTTGCCGGCTTTCATCTTCCGCAAAGCTTTTACTACCTCTTCTCTGTTTACCAAATCATTTTCAATAACCCTCTCACTTTGCACACCATCTCGACCAAAACACCCTATATCTGCAACTCTATCATCAAACACATTTAACAAGTCTTCAAAATACTCACTCCATCTCCTTCTCACATCACCACTACTTGTTATCACATCCCCATTAGCGCCCTTCAGTGAAGTTCCCATTTCCTCCCTTGTCTTGCGCACTTTATTTACCTCCTTCCGGAACATCTTTTTATTCTCCCTGAAATTTAATGATACTCTCTCACCCCAACACTCATTTGCCCTCATTTTCACCTCTTGCACCCTTCTCTTGACCTCCTGTCTCTTTGTTTTATCCATCTCCCACTCAATTGCATTTTTTCCCTGGAAAAATTGTCTAAATGCCTCTCTCTTCTCTTTCACTAATAATCTTACTTCTTCATCCCACCACTCACTAGAGATAGGTATATATATATATATATATATATATATATATATATATATATATATATATATATATATATATAGATGCTCTATGGAAAGTACTAAGAATATATGGTGTCGGAGGCAAGGTGTTAGAAGCAGTGAAAAGTTTTTATCGAGAATGTAAGGCATGTGTACGTGTAGGAAGAGGGGAAAGTGATTGGTTCTCAGTGAATGTAGGTTTGCGGCAGGGGTGTGTGATGTCTCCATGGTTTTTTAATTTGTTTATGGATGGGGTTTTTACGGAGTTGAATGCAAGAGTTTTCGAAAGAGGGGCAAGTATGCAGTCTGTTGTGGATGAGAGAGCTTGGGAAGTGAGTCAGTTGTTGTTCGCTGATGATACAGCGCTGGTGGCTGATTCATGTGAGAAACTGCAGAAGCTTGTGACTGAGTTTGGTAAAGTTTGTGAAAGAAGAAAGTTAAGAGTAAATGTGAATAAGAGCAAGGTTATTAGGTACAGTAGAGTTGAGGGTCAAGTCAATTGGGAGGTAAGTTTGAAAGGAGAAAAACTGGAGGAAGTAAAGTGTTTTAGATATCCAGGAGTGGACTTGGTAGCGGATGCAACCATGGAAACGCATATAAATCATTGGGTGGTGGAGGGGGCGAAATTTTTGCGAGCCTTGAAGAAATATGGGTGTCGAGAACATTATCTAGGGTAATACCAGAAATGGGTATGTTTGAATAAATAGTGTTTCCAACAATGTTGTATGGTTGCGATGCGTGGGCTATGGATAGAGTTGTACGTAGGATGGTGTATGTGCTGGAAGTGAGATATTTGAGGACAACATGTGGTGTGAGGTGGTTTGATCGAGTAAGTATTGTTAGGGTAAGAGAGATGTATGGTAATAAAAAGAGTGTGGTTGAGGAAGCAGAAGATGGTGTTTTGAAATTGTTTGGTCACATGGAGAGAATGTGTTGGGGAAAGATTGATAAAGAAGATATATGTGTCGGAGGTGGAGGGAACGAGGAGAAGTGGGAGACCAAATTGGAGGTGGAGAGATGGTGTGAAAAAGATTTTGAGGGATCGGGGCCTGAGCATACAAGGGGGTGAAAGGAGTGCAAGGAATAGAGTGAATTTGAACAATGTGGTGTATCGGGGTCGACGTGCTGTCAATGGATTGAACCAAGGCATGTGAAGTGTCTGCTGTAAACCATGAAAAGTTCTGTGTGGCCAGAATGTGGAAAGGGAGCTGTGGTTTCAGTGCATTGTCAAATGACAGGTAGAGACTAAGTGTAAACGAATGTGTCCTTTGTTGTCTTTCCTAGTGCTACTTCGCGCACATAAGGGTGGAGGGGGTTTTATTATTTCATATGTGGCGGGGTGGCGATGGGAATGGGGGTGAAAGAATACTTCCCACGCATTCCTCACGTGTCGTAGAAGGCGACTACAGTGGACGGGAGAAGGGGGCCAGAAATCCTCCCCTCCTTGTATTTTAACTTTCTAAAATTGGGAAACAGAAGGAGTCACGCGGGGAGTGCTCATCCTCCTCGTAGACTCAGATTGAGGTGTCTAAATGTGTGTGGATGTAAACAAGATGTGAAAAAAGGAGAGATAGGTAGTATGTTTGGGGAAAGGAACCTGGATGTTTTGGCTCTGAGTGAAACGAAGCTCAAGGGTAAAGGGAAAGAGTGGTTTGGGAATGTCTTGGGAGTAAAGTCAGGGGTTAGTGAGAGGACAAGAGCAAGGGAAGGAGTAGCAATACTCCTGACACAGGAGTTGTGGGAGTATGTGATAGAATGTAAGAAAGTAAATTCTCGATTAATATGGGTAAAACTGAAAGTTGATGGAGAGAGATGGGTGATTATTGGTGCATATGCACCTGGGAATAAGAAGGAAGTTCATGAGAGGCACGTGTTTTGGGAGCAGCTGAATAAGTATGTTAGTGGTTTTGATGCACAAGACCGGGTTATTGTGATGGGTGCTTTGAATGCAAAGGTGCGTAACGTGGCAGTTGAGGGAATGACTAGTATACATGTGGTGTTCAGTGTTGTAAATGGAAATGTTGAAGAGCTTGTAGATTTATGTGCTGAAAAAGGACTGGTGATTGGGAATACCTGGTTTAAAAATCGAGATATACATAAGTATACGTATGTAAGTAGGATAAATGGCCAGAGAGCGTTATTGGATTACCTGTTAATTGACAGGCGCGCGAAAGAGAAACTTTTGGATGTTAATATGCTGAGAGGTGCAACTGGAGGGATGTCTGATCATTATCCTGTGAAGGCTAAGGTGAATATTTGTATGGGTTTTCAGAAAAAAAGTGTGAATGTTGGGGGGAAGAGGGTGGTGAGAGTAAGTGAGCTTGGGAAGGAGACTTGTGTGAGGAAGTACCAGGAGAGACTGAGTACAGAATGGAAAAAGGTGAGAACAATGGAAGTAAGAGGAGTGGCGGAGGAATGGGATGTATTTAGGGAATCAGTGATGGATTGCGCAAAAGATGCTTGTGGCATGACAAGCGTGGGAGGTGGGTTGATTAGAAAGGGTAGTGAGTGGTGGGATAAAGAAGTAAGATTATTAGTGAAAGAGAAGAGAGAGGCATTTAGACGATTTATCCAGGGAAAAAAATGCAATTGAGTGGGATATGTATAAAACAAAGAGACAGGAGGTCAAGAGAAAGGTGCAAGAGGTGAAGATGAGGCCAAATGAGTGTTGGGGTGAGTGAGTACCATTAAATTTCAGGGAGAATAAAAAGATGTTCTGGAAGGAGGTAAATAAAGTGCGCAAGACAAGGGAGGAAATGGGAACTTCACTGAAGGGCGCTAATGGGGATGTGATAACAAGTAGTGGTGATGTGAGAAGGAGATGGAGTGAGTATTTTCAAGAGTTCTTAAATGTGTTTGATGATAGAGTTGCAGATATAGGGTGTTTTGGTCGAGGTGGTGTTCAAAGTGATAGGGTTAGGGAAAATGATTTGGTAAGCAGAGAAGAGGTAGTAAAAGCTTTGCGGAAGATGAAAGCCGGCAAAGCAGCAAGTTTGGATGGTATTGCAGTGGAATTTATTAAAAGAGGGGGTGACTGTATAGTTGACTGGTTGGTAAGGTTATTTAATGTATGTATAACTCATGGTGAGGTGCCTAAGGATTGGCGGAATGTACAAAGGCCATTGTACAAAGGCAAAGCGGATAAGAGTGAGTGCTCAAATTACAGAGGTATAAGTTTCTTGAGTATTCCTGGTAAATTATATGGGAGGGTATTGATTGAGAGGGTGAAGGCATGAACAGAGCATCAGATTGGGGAAGAGCAGTGTGGTTTCATAAGTGGTAGAGGATGTGTGGATCAGGTGTTTGCTTTGAAGAATGTATGTGAGAAATACTTAGAAAAGCAAATGGATTTGTAAGTAGTATTTATGGATCTGGAGAAGGCATATGATAGAGTTGATAGAGATGCTCTGTGGAAGGTATTAAGAATATATGGTGTGGGAGGCAGATTGTTAAAAGCAGTGAAAAGTTTTTATCGAGGATGTAAGGCATGTGTACATGTAGGAAGAGAGGAAAGTGATTGGTTCTCAGTGAATGTAGGTTTGCGGCAGGGGTTTGCGATGTCTCCATGGTTGTTTAATTTGTTTATGAATGGGGTTGTTAGGGAGGTGAATGCAAGAGTTTTGGAAAGAGGGGTAAGTATGAAGTCTGTTGTGGGTGAGAGAGCTTAGGAAGTGAGTCAGTTGTTGTTCGCTGATTTTACAGCGCTGGTGGCTGATTCATGTGAGAAACTGCAGAAGCTGGTGACTGAGTTTGGTAAAGTGTGTGAAAGAAACTAGTTACGAGTAAATGTGAATAAGAGCAAGGTTATTAGGTACAGTAGGGTTGAGGGTCAAGTCAATTGGGAGGTAAGTTTGAATGGAGAAAAACTTTAGGAATTAAAGTGTTTTAGATATCTGGGAGTGAATCTGGCAGCGGATGGAACCATGGAAGCGGAAGTGAATCATAGAGTGGGGGAGGGGGCGAAAATCCTGGGGGCCTTGAAGAATGTGTGGAAGTCGAGAACATTATCTCGGAAAGCAAAAATGGTTATGTGTGAAGGAATAGTGGATCCAACAATGTTGTATGGTTGCGAGACGTGGGCTATGGATAGAGTTGTGCGCAGGAGGGTGGATGTGCTGGAAATGAAGACAATGTGAGCGTTGAAGAATATGTGGAATTCGAGAACATTATCTCGGAAAGCGAAAATGCGTAAGTTTGAAGGAATAGTGGCGCCAACAATGTTCTACGGTTGAGAGGCGTGGGCTATGGGTAGAGTTGTGCAGAGACGAATGGATATGCTGGAAATGAGAGGTTTGAGGACAATATGTGGTGTGAGGTGGTTTGATCGAGTAAGTAATGTAAGGGCAAGAGAGATGTGTGGAAATAAAAAGAGCATGGTTGAGAGAGCTGAAGAGGGTGTTTTGAAATGGTTTGGGCACATGGAGAAAATGAGTGAGGAAAGATTAACCAAGAGGATATATATGTTGGAGGTGGAGGGAACTAGGAGAAGTGGGAAACCAAATTGGAGGCGGAAAGATGGAGTGAAAAAGATTTTGAGTGATTGGGGCCTCAACATGCAGGAGGGTGAAAGGCGGGCAAGAAATAGAGTGAATTGGATCGATGTGGTATACCGGGGTTGACGTGCTGTCAGTTGATTGAATCAGGACATGTGAAGCGTCTGTGGTAAACCATGGAAAGTTTTGTGGGGCCTGGATATGGAAAGGGAGCTGTGGTTTCGGGCATTATTGCATGACAGCTAGAGACAGTGTGAACGAATGTGGCCTTTCTTGTCTTTTCCTAGCGCTACCTCGCACACATGAGGGGGGAAGGGGATGGTATTCCATCTGTTGCGAGGTGGCGATGGTAATGAATATAGGCAGACAGTGTGAATTGTGTGCATGGGTATATATATATATATATATATATATATATATATATATATATATATATATATATATATATATATATATATATATATGTGTGTAAATTGAGATATATAGTTATGTATATTTGCGTGTGTGGACGTGTATGTATGTACATGTGTATGGGGGTGGGTAGCGCCATTTCTTTCGTCTGTTTCCTTGCGCTACCTCGCAAAC
This sequence comes from Panulirus ornatus, assembly GCF_036320965.1. NCBI lineage: Eukaryota > Metazoa > Arthropoda > Malacostraca > Decapoda > Palinuridae > Panulirus > Panulirus ornatus. The sequence continues at coordinate 19,602,969 of NC_092269.1, forward strand.
GCGGGAGAAAGCGACAAAGCAAAATAAATATAAATAAAATATATATATATATATATATATATATATATATATATATATATATATATATATATATATATATATATATATATATTGCTTTGTGACTGTCTCCCGCTTTAGCCAGGTAGTGTAAGGAAATAGACAAAGGAAATGGTCCAACCCAACCATATACACCTGTATATACATACACGTCCGCACATGCAAATATACATTTCCATACATCTCAACGTATACATATATATACGCACGGAGACATATACATATAAACACATGTACATAATTCATACAGTCTCCCTTTATTCATTCCAAACGCCACCCCGCCACATATGAAATAACAACCCCCTCCCCCCGCATGTGCATGAACCAGTGCTAGGAAAAGGGAACAAATGCCACATTCGTTCACATTCAGTCTCTAGTTGTCACGTAATAATGCACCGAAATTACAGCTACCCTTCCTCATCCAGGCCCCAGAGAACTTTCCATGGTTTACCCAAACGCTTCACATGCCCTTGTTCAATTCGTTGAACGTAGGTCGACCCCGTTATACAACATGGTTCCAATTCACTCTATTCCTTGCACGCCTTTCACTCTCCTGCATGTTCAGGTCCCGATCACTCAAAATCTTTTTCACTCCATCTTTCCACCTCCAATTCGGTCTCCCACTTCTCCTCGTTCCCTCCACCTCTGACACATATATCCTCTCGGTCAATCTTCCTCACTCATTCTCTCCATGAAACCAAACTACTTCAAACACCCTCTTCTGCTCTCTCAACCACACTCTTTTATTACTTACTCGATCAAACCATCTCACACCACATATTGTCCTCAAACATCTCATTTCCAGCACATCCATTCGTCTCTGCACAACTCTATCAATATCCCACGCCTCTCAACCGTAGAACATTGTTGGCGCCACTATTCCTTCAAACTTACGCATTTTTGCTTTCCGAGACAATGTTCTCGAATTCCACATATTCTTCAACGCTCTCAGAACTCTCGCCCCCTCCCCCACCCTATGATTCACTTCCGCTTCCATAGTTAAATCTCCTGCCAAATCCTCTCCCTGATATCTAAAAACACTTTCCTTCCCCTTGTTTTTCTCCATTCAAACTTACCTCCACATTGACTTGTCCCTCAACCCTACTGTATCTATTAACCGTGCTCTTATTCACAGTTACTCTCAGCTTTCTTCTTTCACGCACTTTACCAAACTCAGTCACCAGCTTCTGCAGTTTCTCTCCCGAATCAGCCACTAGCGCTGTATCGTCAGCGAATAACAACTAACTCACTTCCCAAGGTCTCTCATCCACATCAGACTGCATTCTTTCCTCTTTCCAAAATTCTTGCATTTACCTCCCTAGGAAACCCTTCCATAAACAGATTAAACAACCTTGGAGACATCACACACCGCTGCCGCAAACCTACATTCACTAAGAACCAATCTCTTTCCGCTCTTCCTGCACGTACACATGCCTTACATCCTCGATAAAAACTTTTCACTGCTTCTAACAACCTGCCTCCCACACCATATATTCTCAATTCCTTCCACAAACCATCTCTATCAACTCTATCATATGCCTTCTCCAGATCCATAAATGCTACATACAAATCCATTCGCTTTTTTAAATATTTCTCACATACATTCTTCAAAACAAACACCTGATCCACACATCCTCTACCACTTCTGAAACCACAATGTTCTTCCCCAATCTGATGCTCTATACATGCCTTCACCCTCTCAATCAATACCCTCCCATAATTTACCAGGAATACTCAACAATCCTATACCTCTGTAATTTGAGCACTCACTTTTATCCCCTTTGTTTTTGTACAATGGCACTATACAAGCATTCCGCCAATCGTCAGACACCTCACCATGAGACATACATTAAATAACCTTACCAACCAGTCAACAATACAGGCATCCCATTTTTTCATAAATTCTACTGCAACACCATCCAAACCCACTGCCTTGCTGGCTTTCATCTTCCACAAAGCTTTTACTACCTTTTCTCTGTTTACCAAATCATTTTCCCTAACCCTCCCACTTTCCACACCACCTCGACCAAAACACCCTATATCTGCCACTCTATCATCAAACACATTCAACAAACCTTCAAAATACTCACTCCATCTCCTTCTCACATCACCACTACTTGTTATCACCTCCATATTAGCCCCCTTCACTGAAGTTCCCATTTGTTCCCTTGTCATACGCACTTTATTTACCTCCTTCCAAAACATCTTTTTATTCTCCCTAAAATTTAAAGATACTCTCTCACCCCAACACTCATTTGCCCTCTTTTTCACCCCTCGCACCTTTCTCTTGACCTCCTGTCTCTTTCTTTTATACATCTGACAGTAATTTGCATTATTTCACTGCAGAAATCGTCCAAATGCCTCTCTCTTCTCCTTCACTAATAATCTTACTTCTTCATCCTACCACTCACTAACCTTCCCAATCTGCCCACATCCCACGCTTCTCATGCCACAAGCGTCTTTTGTGCTAGCCATCACTGCTTCCCTAAATACATCCCATTCCTCCCCCACTCCCCTTACCTCCTTTGTTCTCAACTTTTTCCATTCTGTACTCAGTCTCTCCTGGTACTTCCTCGCACACCTCCCCCACCCTATGATTCACTTCCGCTTCCATGGTTGCATCCGCTACCACATCCACTCCCAGATATCTAAAACACTTTACTTCCTCCAGTTTCTCTCCATTCAAACTTATCTCCCAATTGACCTAACCCTCAACCCTACTGTACCTAATAACCTTGCTCATGTTTACGTTTACTCTCAACTTTCTTCTTTTAAACACTCTACCAAACTCAGTCACCAGCTTCTGCAGTTTCTCATATGAATCAGCGAACAACAACTGACTCACTTCCCAAGCTCTCTAATCCACAACAGACTGCATACTTGCCCCTGTTTCCAAAACTCTTGCATTCACCTCCCTAACAACCCCATCCATAAACAAATTAAACAACCATGGAGACATCACACACCCCTGGCGGAAACGTACATTCGTTGAGATCCAATCACTTTCTTCTCTTATTACACGTATACATGCCTTCCATCCTCGATAAAAACTTTTCACTGCTTCTAACAACTTGCCTCCCACACCATATATTCTTAATACCTTCCACAGAGCATCTCTATCAACTCTATCATATGCCTTCTCCAGATCCATAAATGCTACACACAAATCCGTTTGCTTTCCTAAGTATTTGTCAAATACATTCTTCAAAGCAAACACCTGATCCACACAACCTCTACCACTTCTGAACCCACACTGCTCTTCCCCAATCTGATGTTCTGTACATGCCTTCACCCTCTCAATCAATACCCTCCCATATACTTTACCAGGAATACTCAACAAACTTATACCTCTGTAATTTGAGCACTCACTCTTATCCCCTTTGCCTTTGTACAATGGCACTATGCACGCATTCCGCCAATCCTCAGTCACCTCACCATGAATCATACATACATTAAATAACCTTACCAACCAGTCAACAATAGAGTCACCCCCTTCTTTAATAGATTCCACTGCAATACCATCCAAACCTGCTGCCTTGCCGGCTTTCATCTTCCGCAAAGCTTTTAGTACCTCTTCTATGTTTACCAAATCATTTTCCCTACACCTCTCACTTTGCACACCACCTCGACCAAAACACCCTATATCTGCCACTCTATCATCAAACACATTCAACAAACCTTTAAAATACTCACTCCATCTCCTTCTCACATCACCACTACTTGTTATCACCTCCCTATTAGCCTCCTTCACTGAAGTTCCCATTTGCTTCCTTGTCTTACGCACTTTATTTACCTCCTTCCAAAACATCTTTTTATTCTCCCTAGAATTTAATGATACTCTCTCACCCTAATTTTCATTAGCCCTCTTTTTCACTTCTTGCGCCTTTCTTTTGACCTCCTGCCTCTTTCTTGTATACATCTCTCACTCATTTGCAATTTTTCCCTGCAAAAATCGTCCAAATGCCTCTCTCTTCTCTTTCACTAATAATCTTACCTTTATCCCACCACTCGGTACCCTTTCTAATCAACCCACCCCCTACGCTTCTTATGTCATAAGCATCTTTCGCACAAGCCATCACTGCTTACCAAAATGCATCCCATTCCTCCCGCACTCCCCTTAACTCCTTTGCTCTCACCTTTTTCCATTCTGTATTCAGTCTCTCCTGGTACTTCTTCAAACAAGTCTCCTTCCCGAGCTCACTTACTCTCACCACTCTCTTCACCACAACATTCTCTCTTCTTATCTGAAAACCCATACAAATCTTCACTTGCGCCTCCACACGTTAATGATCAGACGTCCATCCAGCTGCACCTCTTAGCACATTAACCTCCAAAAGTCTCTCTTTTGCGCGGCTGTCAATTAGTACATAATCCAATAACGCTCCTTGGCCATCTCTCCTACATACATACGTATACTTATGTATATCTCGCTTTTTATACCAGGTATTCCCAATCACCAGTCCTTTTTCAGTACATAAATCTACAAGCTCTTCACCATTTCCATTTACAACACTGAACACCCCATGTATACCAATGATTCCCTCATCTGCCACATTACACACCTTTCCATTTAAATCACCCATCACTCTAACCCGGCCTTGTGCATCATAACCACTAACACACTCATTCAGCTGCTACCAAAACACTTGCCTCTCATGATCTTTCCTCTCATGCCCAGGTGCATATGCACCAATAATCACGCATCTCTCTCAATGAACTTTCAGTTTTACCCATATCAATCTCGAATTTACTTTCTTACAATCAATCACATACTCCCAAAACTCCTGTTTGAGGAGTAGTGCTACTCCTTCCGTTGCTGTTGTCCTCTCACTAACCCCTGACTTTACTCCCAAGACATTCCCAAACCACTCTTCCCCTTTACCTTTGAGCTTCGTTTCACTCAGAGCCAAAACATCCAGGTTCCTTCCCTCAAACATACTACCTATCTCTCCTTATATATATATATATATATATATATATATATATATATATATATATATATATATATATATATATATATATATATATATATATATATATATTTTTTTTTTTTTTTTTTTTTTTTTATACTTTGTCGCTGTCTCCCGCGTTTGCGAGGTAGCGCAAGGAAACAGATGAAAGAAATGGCCCAACCCCCCCCCCATACACATGTACATACACACGTCCATACACGCAAATATACATACCTACACAGCTTTCCATGGTTTACCCCAGACGCTTCACATGCCTTGCTTCAATCCACTGACAGCACGTCAACCCCTGTATACCACATGACTCCAATTCACTCTATTTCTTGCCCTCCTTTCACCCTCCTGCATGTTCAGGCCCCGATCACACAAAATCTTTTTCACTCCATCTTTCCACCTCCAATTTGGTCTCCCTCTTCTCCTCGTTCCCTCCACCTCCGACACATATATCCTCTTGGTCAATCTCTCCTCACTCATTCTCTCCATGTGCCCAAACCATTTCAAAACACCCTCTTCTGCTCTCTCAACCACGCTCTTTTTATTTCCACACATCTCTCTTACCCTTACGTTACTTACTCGATCAAACCACCTCACACCACACATTGTCCTCAAACATCTCATTTCCAGCACATCCATCCTCCTGCGCACATCTCTATCCATAGCCCACGCCTCGCAACCATACAACATTGTTGGAACCACTATTCCCTCAAACATACCCATTTTTGCTTTCCGAGATAATGTTCTCGACTTCCACACATTTTTCAAGGCTCCCAAAATTTTCGCCCCCTCCCCCACCCTATGATCCACTTCCGCTTCCATGGTTCCATCTGCTGACAGATCCACTCCCAGATATCTAAAACACTTCACTTCCTCCAGTTTTTCTCCATTCAAACTCACCTCCCAATTGACTTGACCCTCACCCCTACTGTACCTAATAACCTTGCTCTTATTCACATTTACTCTCAACTTTCTTCTTCCACACACTTTACCAAACTCAGTCACCAGCTTCTGCAGTTTCTCACATGAATCAGCCACCAGCGCTGTATCATCAGCGAACAACAACTGACTCACTTCCCAAGCTCTCTCATCCCCAACAGACTTCATACTTGCCCCTTTTTCCAGGACTCTTGCATTTACCTCCCTTACAACCCCATCCATAAACAAATTAAACAACCATGGAGACATCACACACCCCTGCCGCAAACCTACATTCACTGAGAACCAATCACTTTCCTCTCTTCCTACACGTACACATGCCTTACATCCTCGATAAAAACTTTTCACTGCTTCTAACAACTTGCCTCCCACACCATATATTCTTAATACCTTCCACAGAGCATCTCTATCAACTCTATCATATGCCTTCTCCAGATCCATAAATGCTACATACAAATCCATTTGCTTTTCTATATATATATATATATATATATATATATATATATATATATATATATATATATATATATATATATATATATATATATATATATATATATATATATATATATATATATATATATATATATATATATATATATATATATATGGCGAATAGTATGAAAAAAAGAAAAAAAAAAATTATATATATATATATATATATATATATATATATATATATATATATATATATATATATATATATATATATATATATATATATATATATATATATATATATATATATATATATATATATATATATATATATATATATATACATATATATATATATATATATATATATATATATATATATATATATATATATATATATATATATATATATATATATATATATATATATATATATATATATATATATATATATATATATATATATATATATATATATAATTTTTTATTTTTCTTTTTTTCATATACTATTCGCCATATATATATATATATATATATATATATATATATATATATATATATATATATATATATATATATATATATATATATATATATATATATATATATATATATATATATATATATATATATATATATATATATATATATATATATATATATATATATATATATATATATATATATATATATATATATATATATATATATATATATATATATATATATATATATATATTACCAGGAATACTCAACAAACTTATACCTCTGTAATTTGAGCACTCACTCTTATCCCCTTTGCCTTTGAACAATGGCACTATGCACGCATTCCGCCAATCCTCAGGCACCTCACCATGAATCATACATACATTAAATAACCTTACCAATCAGTCAACAATAGAGTCACCCCCTTCTTTAATAAATTCCACTGCAATACCATCCAAACCTGCTGCCTTGCTGGCTTTCATCTTCCGCAAATATATGGATATATAAATATATATATATATATATATATATATATATATATATATATATATATATATATATATATATATATATATATGTATATATATATATATATATATATATATATATATATATATATATATATATATATATATATATATATATATATATATAATTTTTTTTTTTTCTTTTTTTCATACTATTCGCCATTTCCCGCGTCAGCGAGGTAGCGTTAAGAACAGAGGACTGGGCCTCTGAGGAAACATCCTCATCCAGCCCCCTTCTCTGTTCCTTCCTTTGAAAAAAAAAAAAAAAAAAAAAAAAAATAAAATAAATTTCATTTATTTATCTATTTTGCTTTTTCGCTGTCTCCCAGGTTGGCGAGGTAGCGCAAGGAAACAGACGAAAGAATGACCCAACCCTCCTACATACACATGTATATACATACACGTCCACACACGCAAATATACATACCTATACATCTCAATGTACACATGTATATACACACACAGACATATACATATATACACATGTACTCAATTCGTACTGTCTGCCTTTATTTGATCCCCATCGCCACCTCGCCACACATGGAATTACAACCCCCTCCCCCTCATGTGTGCGAGGTAGCGCTAGGAAAAGACACCAAAGGCCCCATTCGTTCTCACACAGTCTCTAGCTGTCATGTAATAATGCACCGAGGCCACAGCTTTCTTTCCACATCCTAGCCCCATACAACTTTACATGGTTTAACCCAGATGCTTCACATGCCCTGGTTCAATCCATTGACAGCACGTCGACCCCGGTATACCACATCGCTCCAATTCACCCTATTCCTTGCACGACTTTCACCCTCCTCCATATTCAGGCCCCGATCACTCAAAATCTTTTTCACTCCATCTCTCAACCTCCAATTTGGTCTCTCACTTCTCCTGGTTCCCTCCACTTCTGATACATATATCCTCTTAGTCAATCTTTCCTCACTCATTCTCTCCATGTGACCAAACCATTTCAGAACATCCTCTTCTGCACTCTCAACCACACTCTTGTTATTTCCACACATCTCTCTTACCCTTACATTACTTACTCGATCAAACCACCTCACACCATATATTGTCCTCAAAAATCTCATTTCCAGCACATCCACCCTCCTGCGCACAACTGTATCCATAGCCCACGCCTCGCAACCATACAATATTGTTGGAACCACTATTCCTTCAAACATACCCATTTTTTCTTCCGGCGATAATGTTCATGACTTCCAAACATTCTTCAAGGCTCCCAGAATTCTTGCCCCCTCCCCCACCCTGTGATTCACTTCCGCTTCCATGGTTCCATCCGATGCCAGATCCACTCCCAGATATATTAAGCACTTTACTTCCTCCAGTTTTTCTCCATTCAAACTTACCTCGCAATTGACTTGACCTCAACCCTACTGTACCTAATAACCTTGCTCTTATTCACATTTACTCTTAACTTTCTTCTTTCACACACTTTACCAAACTCAGTCACCAGCTTCTGCAGTTTCTTACATGAATCAGCCACCAGCGCTGTATCATCAGCGAACAACAACTGACTCACTTCCCAAGCTCTCTCATCCAGAAAAGACTGTATACTTGCCCCTCTTTCCAAAACTCTTGCATTCACCTCCTTAACAACCCCATCCATAAACAAATTAAACACCCATGGAGACATCACACACCCCTGCCGCAAACCTACATTCAATGAGAACCAACTACTTTCCTCTCTTCCTACACGTACACATGCCTTACATCCTCGAAAAAACTTTTCTCTGCTTCTACCACCTTCCCTCCCACACCATATATTCTTAATACCTTCCACAGACCATCTCTATGAACTCTATCATATGCCTTCTCGAGATCCATAAATGCTACATACAAATCCATTTGTTTTTCTAAGTATTTCTCATATACATTCTTCAAAGCAAACACCTGATCCACATATCCTCTATCACTTCTGAAACCACACTGCTCTTCCCCAGTCTGATGCTCTGTACATGCCTTCAACCTCTCAATCAATACCCTCCCATATAATTTACCAGGAATACACAACAAACTTATACCTCTGTAATTTGAGCACTCACTCTTAACCCCTTTGCCTTTGTACAATGGCACTATGCACGCATTCCGCCAATCCTCAGGCATCTCACCACAAATCATACATATATTAAATAACCTTACCAACTCGTCAACAATACAGTCACCCCCTTTTTTAATAAGTTCCACTGCAATATCATCCACCCCTGCTGCCTTGCTGGCTTTCATCTTCCGTAAAGCTTTTACTACCTCTTCTCTATTTACCAAATCATTTTCCCTAACCCTCTCACTTTGCACACCACCTCGACCAAAACACCCTATATCTGCCACTCTATCATCAAACACATTCTACAGACCTTCAAAATACTCACTCCATCTCCTTCTCACATCACCACTACTTCATATCACCTCCCCATTAGCCCCCTTCATTGAAGTTCCCATTTGCTCCATTATCTTACGCACTTTATTTACCTCCTTCCAAGCCATCTTTTTTTTCTCCCTGAAATTTAATGATACTCTCTCACCCTCTTTTTGCCCTCTTTTTCACCTCTTGCACCTTTCTCTTGACCTCCTGTCTCTTTCCTTTATACCTCTCCCACTCATTTGATTTTTTCCCTGCAAAAATCGTCCAAATGCCTCTCTCTTCTCTTTCACTAAAAATCTTACTTCTTCATCCCACCACTCACTACCCTTTCTAATCAACCCACCTCCCACGCTTCTCATGCCACAAGGATCTTTTGCGTAAGCCATCATTGCTTTCCTAAATACATCCCATTCCTCCCCCACTCCCCTTACTTCCATTGTTCTCACCTTTTTCCATTCTGTACTCAGTCTCTCCTGGTACTTCCTCACAAAAGTCTCCTTACCAAGTTCACTTACTCTCACCACTCTCTTCACCCCATCATTCTCTCTTCTTTTCTGAAAACCCCCACAAATCTTCACCTTGGCCTCCAAAAGATAATGATCAGACATCCCTCCAGTTGCACCTCTCAGCACATTAACATCCAAAAGTCTCACTTTCGTGCGTCTATAAATTAACACGTAATCCAATAACGCTCTCTGGGTATCTCTCCTACTTACATTCGTATACTTATGTATATCTCGTTTTTTAAACCAGGTATTCCCAATCACCAGTCCTTCTTCAGCACATAAATCTACAAGCTCTTCACCATTTCCATTTACAACACTGAACAATCCATGTATACCAATTATTCCCTCAACTGCCAAATTACTCACCTTTGCATTCAAATCAACCATCACTATAACCCCGCCTCGTGCATCAAAACCACTAACACACTCATTCAGCTGCTCCCAAAACACTTGCCTCTCATGATCTTTCTTCTCCTGCCCAGGTGCATATGCACCAATAATCACCCATCTCTCTCCATCAACTTTCAGTTTTACCCATATCAATCTAGAATTTACTTTCTTACATTCTATCACATACTCCCACAACTCTTGATTCAGGAGTAGTGCTACTCCTTCCCTTGCTCTTGTCCTCTCACTAACCCCTGACTTTACTCCCAAGACATTCCCAAACCACTCTTCCCCTTTACCCTTGAGCTTCGTTTCACTCAGAGCCAAAACATCCAGGTTCCTTTCCTCAAACATACTACCTATCTCTCCTTTTTTCTCATCTTGGTTACATCCACACACATTTAGACACCCCAATCTGAGGCTTCGGGGAGGATGAGCACTCCTCGCGTGACTCCTTCTTCTGTTTCCCTTTTAGAAATTTGAAATACAAGGAGGGGTGGGTTTTTGGCCCCTGCTCCCTTCCCCTTTAGTCGCCTTCTACGACACGTGAGGAATGCGTAGGAAGTATTTTTTGTCCCCTATCCCCAGGGATAATATACACACACACATATATATATATATATATATATATATATATATATATATATATATATATATATACATACATCAAATGTAAGGAAAATATCTTCCAGATATATAAATAATAAAATGATAAATAACTTTATTAATCAAGGTAACGAAGAAGACGGGAAGATGATGGTCGAGATTCTGGTGTTACTCGTCATGGTAGATATGTCGCAAACTGGCATCTTGCCTCCTCCAGGTCAGTGAACCATTTGAGGTTTCAGATGGGAAAGTGTGTCTGACGGTGAGTATGGCATACTGCTCTTCTTAGGGTTCCCACACTATCTAGGTACTGAGAGGAGTCTTCTTTATAATGCATTGAAAGAGGATGGCTTTAAATCATATCATCACATTAAAATTAATTTCATCAGAATAGGTCTCTTTGCTATATTTATGATGAATGTTCCACTTTTTGAAGTCGAAAGAATGCAACTGATGTTCTCATATTATCTATTGTAGATTTTATGTATATACGTTGTATATTTTGAATCGATACCTTTTTGCAGTCTCATAATTTTCTCTTATGACAGGTGAAAGTAGTTATATCTCAGGTGATGATGATATATTGGGTGAGGCAGGGGCGGTGGTGGGCGCCGTGCTGGAGGCGACGTCAGGGCCTCGCTGCTCCGTTATCCTCCTCACAGACGGCACCACCCAGCCCTACACCATCATCAAGGTGAGACTGTATACGTTCTTGTCTTGTTGAGGCACGATGCTGTACGTATAACAATTAGTCTGAATTCGTATATGATGTGAACAGTTTAATGATCTGTCAGTGTGCTAGCATTTCATTCCCTCAGAAGTACTTTAACTTTCTCGAAACATATGATCCCACAGATGGTGGGTCAGGCGCGTGACCCCTTGGGTGTGGGGGTGTTCCAGGTGGTAGCGAACGACCAGGAGGCTAATGTGACGCAGGCGATGCTCTCCAGGGTAGTCAGCCAGGCTCGACGGGTAAGTTATATCCATATTATTGCTGAGATATGGTAGTTACACTCAGAATACTGCTAACGTTAGCATGTTGATCTTACTCTACTAATAATGTAGCTCAGAATCACAAGGTTGCTGTGGCGTGCCGATCTTTCATATATTTTTGAAGTGAGAACAGCGATTAGACTAAAAGAGTTACTGTTGAAGTGGAGAGATCATTCTCTCCTCATTACCTTGATAAATGAATCTCACTCACAACAGTACTGGGGCAGGTATGCAATGTACGTACATTACTCACACCTAAAGTGGGTGAGCCAATCTCAGATCCCATCTAAGGTGAGTAGGTCACACAACTGTGGAGGTCACGTGTGTGCAGAGATAGAGATCATTCAGTTTCAAAATACTGATCAGGTTCTCTTTTATAGTAGGGGAGATATCATGGGTAACCGTATACCCTCGTACTGGTTATCTCAAACACGGTATAACCCATAATAAGCCATTAATCGGCAGGTCTTGATGGGATAAGATGATCATCGAAACTGCAGTGTCAGTGAGTCTGGTATGGTACTAACACATGACGATGTTAGGGATAAAGGATGGTATCACATGAAGGGCATAAGGTAATGAAAAGAATGTTACTTTTGCATTAGTATCGAAGCATATATGTCAGGCACACTAATTTCTATCCTATTCACTTCATCACCAACAGCTACGTCAGTTGTCATGGTGCGTGACGGTGGTGGTGGTGAGCGACGACCCAGTCTTCCTCGCCGCCTTCGCCCAGTGGTCCCTCAAGGGCCGCCTCCTGGTGTGGTCCACCAGGCTCCTCGTCCTCACCCGCCTGCCAATCCAGGAACTTCAGGGCATCATAAGGAGTAGCTGGACCTTCACCATGATGAATGTGATGTTTCTCATTATCAGCAAGTTTGAAGTAAATAGGAGGTGTGTTTATCAACTCATATATATATATATATATATATATATATATATATATATATATATATATATATATATATATATATATATATATATATATATATATATATATATATATATATAGTCAGGGGTTAGTGAGAGGACAAGAGCAAGGGAAGGAGTAGCAATACTCCTGAAACAGGAGTTGTGGGAGTATGTGATAGAATGTAAGAAAGTTCATTCTCGATTGATATGGGTAAAACTGAAAGTTGATGGAGAGAGGTGGGTGATTATTGGTGCATATGCACCTGGGCATGAGAAGAAAGATCATGAGAGGCAAGTGTTTTGGGAGCAGCTGAATGAGTGTGTTAGTGGTTTTGATGCACGAGACCGGGTTATAGTGATGGGTGATTTGAATGCAAAGTTGAGTAATGTGGCAGTTGAGGGAATAATTGGTATACATGGGGTGTTCAGTGTTGTAAATGGAAATGGTGAAGAGCTTGTAGATTTATGTGCTGAAAAAGGACTGATGATTGGGAATACCTGGTTTGAAAAGCGAGATATACATAAGTATACTTATGTAAGTAGGAGAGATGGCCAGAGAGCGTTATTGGATTACGTGTTAATTGACAGGCGTGCGAAAGAGAGACTTTTGGATGTTAATGTGCTGAGAGGTGCAACTGGAGGGATGTCTGATCATTATCTTCTGGAGGCTAAGGTGAAGATTTGTATGGGTTTTCAGAAAAGAAGAGTGAATGTTGGGGTGAAGAGGGTGGTGAGAGTAAGTGAGCTTGGGAGGGAGACCTGTGTGAGGAAGTACCAGGAGAGACTGAGTACAGAATGGAAAAAGGTGAGAACAATGGAAGTAAGGGGAATGGGGGAGGAATGGGATGTATTTAGGGAATCAGTGATGGATTGCGCAAAAGATGCTTTTGGCATGAGAAGAGTGGGAGGTGGGTTGATTAGAAAGGGTAGTGAGTGGTGGGATGAAGAAGTAAGAGTATTAGTGAAAGAGAAGAGAGAGGCATTTGGACGATTTTTGCAGGGAAAAAATGAAATTGAGTGGGAGATGTATAAAAGAAAGAGACAGGAGGTCAAGAGAAAGGTGCAAGAGGTGAAAAAAAGGGCAAATGAGAGTTGGGGTGAGAGAGTATCATTAAATCTTAGGGAGAATAAAAAGATGTTCTGGAAGGAGGTAAATAAAGTGCGTAAGACAAGGGAGCAAATGGGAACTTCAGTGAAGGGCGCAAATGGGGAGGTGATAACAAGTAGTGGTGATGTGAAAAGGAGATTGAGTGAGTATTTTGAAGGTTTGTTGAATGTGTTTGATGATAGAGTGGCAGATATAGGGTGTTTTGGTCGAGGTGGTGTGCAGAGTGAGAGGATTAGGGAAAATGATTTGGTAAACAGAGAAGAAGTAGCGAAAGCTTTGCGGAAGATAAAAGCCGGCAAGGCAGCAGGTTTGGATGGTATTGCAGTGGAATTTATTAAAAAGGGGGGTGACTGTATTATTGACTGGTTGGTAAGGTTATTTAATGTATATATGACTCATGGTGAGGTGCCTGAAGATTGGCGGAATGCGTGCATAGTGCCATTGTACAAAGGCAAAGGGGATAAGAGTGAGTGCTCAAATTACAGAGGTATAAGTTTGTTGAGTATTCCTGGTAAAATATATGGGAGGGTATTGATTGAGAGGGTGAAGGCATGTACAGAGCATCAGAATGGGGAAGAGCAGTGTGGTTTCAGAAGTGGTAGAGGATGTGTGGATCAGGTGTTTGCTTTGAAGAATGTATGTGAGAAATACTTAGAAAAGCAAATGGATTTATATGTAGCATTTATGGATCTGGAGAAGGCATATGATAGAGTTGATAGAGATGCTCTGTGGAAGGTGTTAAGAATATATGGTGTGGGAGGAAAGTTGTTAGAAGCAGTGAAAAGTTTTTATCGAGGATGTAAGGCATGTGTACGTGTAGGAAGAGAGGAAAGTGATTGGTTCTCAGTGAATGTAGGTTTGCGGCAGGGGTGTGTGATGTCTCCATGGTTGTTTAATTTGTTTATGGATGGGGTTGTTAGGGAGGTAAATGCAAGAGTTTTGGAAAGAGGGGCAAGTATGAAGTCTGTTGGGGATGAGAGAGCTTGGGAAGTGAGTCAGTTGTTGTTCGCTGATGATACAGCGCTGGTGGCTGATTCATGTGAGAAACTGCAGAAGCTGGTGACTGAGTTTGGTAAAGTGTGTGGAAGAAGAAAGTTAAGAGTAAATGTGAATAAGAGCAAGGTTATTAGGTGCAGTAGGGTTGAGGGTCAAGTCAATTGGGAGGTGAGTTAGAATGGAGAAAAACTGGAGGAAGTGAAGTGTTTTAGATATCTGGGAGTGGATCTGGCAGCGGATGGAACCATGGAAGCGGAAGTGGATCATAGGGTGGGGGAGGGGGCGAAAATTCTGGGGGCCTTGAAGAATGTGTGGAAGTCGAGAACATTATCTCGGAAAGAAAAAATGGGTATATTTGAAGGAATAGTGTTTCCAACAATGTTGTATGGTTGCGAGGCGTGGGCTATGGATAGAGTTGTGCGCAGGAGGATGGATGTGCTGGAAATGAGATGTTTGAGGACAATGTGTGGTGTGAGGTGGTTTGATCGAGTGAGTAACGTAAGGGTAAGAGAGATGTGTGGAAATAAAAAGAGCGTGGTTGAGAGAGCAGAAGAGGGTGTTTTGAAGTGGTTTGGGCACATGGAGAGAATGAGTGAGGAAAGATTGACCAAGAGGATATATGTGTCGGAGGTGGAGGGAACGAGGAGAAGAGGGAGACCAAATTGTAGGTGGAAAGATGGAGTGAAAAAGATTTTGTGTGATCGGGGCCTGAACATGCAGGAGTGTGAAAGGAGGGCAAGGAATAGAGTGAATTGGAGCGATGTGGTATACCGGGGTTGACGTGCTGTCAGTGGATTGAATCAAGGCATGTGAAGCGTCTGGGGTAAACCATAGAAAGCTGTGTAGGTATGTATACTTGCGTGTGTGGACGTATGTATATACATGTGTATGGGGGGGGGGGGGGTTGGGCCATTTCTTTCGTCTGTTTCCTTGCGCTACCTCGCAAACGCGGGAGACAGCGACAAAGTATAATAAATATAAAATAAAATATAATAAAATAAATATATATATATATATATATATATATATATATATATATATATATATATATATATATATATATATATATATATATATATATATATATATATATATATATATATATATATCAAAAACATTCAACAAACCTTTTTAAATACTCACTCCATCTCCTTCTCACATCACCACTACTTGGTATCACCTCCCCATTTGCGCCCTTCACTGAAGTTCCCATTTGCTCCCTTGTCTTACGCACTTTATTTACCTCCTTCCAGAACATCTTTTTATTCTCCCTAAAATTTAATGATACTCTCTCACCCCAACTCTCATTTGCCCTTTTTTTCACCTCTTGCACCTTTTTCTTGACCTCCTGTCTCTTTCTTTTATACATCTCCAACTCAATTGCATTTTTCCCTGCAAAAATCGTCCAAATGCCTCTCTCTTCTCTTTCACTAATACTCTTACTTTTTCATCCCACCACTCACTACCTTTTCTAATCAACCCACCTCCCACTCTTCTCATGCCACAATCATCTTTTGCGCAATCCATCCCTGATTCAATAAATACATCCCATTCCTCCCCCACACCCCTTGTTCTCACCTTTTTCCATTCTGTACTCAGTCTCTCCTGGTACTTCCTCACACAAGTCTCCTTCCCAAGCTCACTTACTCTCACCACCCTCTTCACCCAAACATTCACTCTTCTTTTCTGAAAACCTCTCAGCACATTAAATCCAAAAGTCTCTTTCGCGCGCCTGTCAATTAACACATAATCCAATAACGCTCTCTGGCCATCTCTCCTACGTACATAAGTATACTTATGTATATCTCGCTTTTTAAACCAGGTATTCCCAGTCATCAGATATAGGGTGTTTTGGTCGAGGTGGTGTGCAAAGTGAGAGGGTTAGGGAAAATGATTTGGTAAACAGAGAGGAGGTAGTAAAAGCTTTGCGGAAGATGAAAGCCGGCAAGGCAGCAGGTTTGGATGGTATCGCAGTGGAATTTATTAAAAGAGGGGGTGACTGTATTGTTGACTGGTTGGTAAGGTTATTTAATGTATGTATGACTCATGGTGAGGTGCCTGAGGATTAGCGGAATGCATGCATAGTGCCATTGTACAAAGGCAAAGGCGATGAGAGTGAGTGCTCAAATTTCAGAGGTATAAGTTTGTTGAGTATTCCTGGTAAATTATATTGGAGGGTATTGATTGAGAGGGTGAAGGCATGTACAGAGCATCAGATTGGGGAAGAGCAGTGTGGTTTCAGAAGTGGTAGAGGATGTGTGGATCAGGTGTTTGCTTTGAAGAATGTATGTGAGAAATACTTAGAAAAGCAAATGGATTTGTATGTAGCATTTATGGATCTGGAGAAGGCATATGATAGAGTTGATAGAGATGCTCTGTGGAAGGTATTAAGAATATATGGTGTGGGAGGAAAGTTGTTAGAAGCAGTGAAAAGTTTTTATCGAGGATGTAAGGCATGTGTACGTGTAGGAAGAGAGGAAAGTGGTTGGTTCTCAGTGAATGTAAGTTTGCGTCAGGGGTGTGTGATGTCTCCATGATTGTTTAATTTGTTTATGGATGGGGTTGTTAGGGAGGTGAATGCAAGAATTTTGGAAAGAGGGGCAAGTATGAAGTCAGTTGGGGATGAGAGAGCTTGGGAAGTGAGTCAGTTGTTGTTCGCTGATGATACAGCGCTGGTGGCTGATTCATGTGAAACTCTGCAGAAGCTGGTGACTGAGTTTGGTAAAGTGTGTGAAAGAAGAAAGTTAAGAGTAAATGTGAATAAGAGCAAGGTGATTAGGTACAGTAGGGTTGAGGGTCAAGTCAATTGGGAGGAGTTTGAATGTAGAAAAACTGGAGGAAGTGAAGTGTTTTAGATATCTGGGAGTGGATCTGGTAGCGGATGGAACCATGGAAGCGGAAGTGGATCATAGGGTGGGGGAGGGGGCGAAAATTTTGGGAGCCTTGAAGAATGTGTGGAAGTCGAGAACATTATCTCGGAAAGCAGAAATGGGTATGTTTGAAGGAATAGTGATTCCAACAATGTTGTATGGTTGCGAGGCGTGGGTTATAGATAGAGATCTGCGCAGGAGGATGGATGTGCTGGAAATGAGATGTTTGAGGACAATGTGTGGTGTGAGGTGGTTTGATCGAGTAAGTAACGTAAGGGTAAGAGAGATGTGTGGAAATAAAAAGAGCGTGGTTGAGAGAGCAGAAGAGGGTGTTTTGAAATGTTTTGGGCACATGGAGAGAATGAGTGAGGAAAGATTGACCAAGAGGATATATGTGTCGGAGGTGGAGGGAACGAGGAGAAGAGGGAGACCAAATTGGAGGTGGAAAGATGGAGTGAAAAAGATTTTGTGTGATCGGGGCCTGAACATGCAGGAGGGTGAAAGGAGGGCAAGGAATAGAGTGAATTGGAGCGATGTGGTATACCGGGGTTGACGTGCTGTCAGTGGATTGAATCAAGGCATGTGAAGCGTCTGGGGTAAACCATGGAAAGCTGTGTAGGTATGTATATTTGCGTGTGTGGACGTATGTATATACATGTGTATGGGGGTGGGTTGGGGCCATTTCTTTCGTCTGTTTCTTGCGCTACCTCGCAAACGCAGGAGACATCGACAAAAAAAAAGAAAAAGAAAAATATATATATATATATATATATATATATATATATATATATATATATATATATATATATATATATATATATATATATATATATATATATATATATATATATTTTTTTTTTTTTTTTTTTTTTTTTTTCCGTTGTCGCTGTCTCCCGCGTTTGCGAGGTACTGCAAGGAAACAGAGGAAAGAAATGGCCCAACCCACCCGCATACACATGTATATATTTACTTCCACACACGCAAATATACATACCTACACAGCTTTCCATGGTTTATCCCAGACGCTTCACAACCCCGATTCAATCCACTGACAGCACGTCAAAACCGGTATACCACATCGCTCCAATTCACTCTATTCCTTGCCCTCCTTTCACCCTCCTGCATGTTCAGGCCCCGATCACACAAAATCTTTTTCACTCTATCTTTCCACCTCCAATTTGGTCTCCCTCTTCTCCTCGTTTCCTCCACCTCCGACACATATATCCTCTTGGTCAATCTTTCCTCACTCATTCTCTCCATGTGCCCAAAACATTTCAAAATACCCTCTTCTGCTCTCTCAACCACGCTCTTTTTATTTCCACACATCTATCTTACCCTTACGTTACTTACTCGATCGAACCACCTCACACCACACATTGTCCTCAAACATCTCATTTCCAGCACATCCATCCTCCTGCGCACAACTCTATCCATAGCCCACGCCTCGCAACCATACAACATTGTTGGAACCACTATTCCCTCAAACATACCCATTTTTGCTTTCCAAGATACTATTCTCGACTTCCACACATTCTTCAAGGCTCCCAGAATTTTCGGCCCTCCACCACCCTATGATCCACTTCCGTTTCCATGGTTCCATCCGCTGCCAGATCCACTCCCAGATATCTAAAACACTTTACTTCCTCCAGTTTTTCTCCATTCAAACTCACCTCCCAATTGACTTGACCCTCAACCCTACTGTACCTAATAACCTTGCTCTTATACACATTTACTCTTAACTTTCTTCTTTCACACACTTTACCAAACTCAGTCACCAGCTTTTGCAGTTTCTCACATGAATCAGCCACCAGCGCTGTATCATCAGCGAACAACAACTGACTCACTTCCCAAGCTCTCTCATCCCCAACAGACTTCATACTTGCCCCTCTTTCCAAAACTCTTGCATTCTCCTCCCTAATAACCCCATCCATAAAGAAATTAAACAACCATGGAGACATCACACACCCCTGCCGCAAACCTACATTCACTGAGAACCAAAATATATATATATATATATATACATATATATATATATATATATATATATATATATATATATATATATATATATATATATATATATATATATATATATAACGGAGGAAGTGAAGTGTTTTAGATATCTGGGAGTGGATCTGGCAGCGGATGGAACCATGGAAGCGGAAGTGGATCATAGGGTGGGGGAGGGGGCGAAAATTCTGGGAGCCTTGAAGAATGTGTGGAAGTCGAGAACATTATCTCGGAAAGTAAAAATGGGTATGTTTCAAGGAATAGTGGTTCCAACAATGTTGTATGGTTGCGAGGCGTGGGCTATGGATAGAGTTGTGCGCAGGAGGATGGATGTGCTGGAAATGAGATGTTTGAGGACAATGTGTGGTGTGAGGTGGTTTGATCGAGTAAGTAACGTAAGGGTAAGAGAGATGTGTGGAAATAAAAAGAGCGTGGTTGAGAGAGCAGAAGAGGGTGTTTTGAAATGGTTTGGGCACATGTAGAGAATGAGTGAGGAAAGATTGACCAAGAGGATATATGTGTCGGAGGTGGAGTGAACGAGTAGAAGAGGGAGACCAAATTGTGGGTGGAAAGATGGATTGAAAAAGATTTTGTGTGATCGGGGCCTGAACATGCAGGAGGGTGAAAGGAGTGCAAGGAATAGAGTGAATTGGAGCGATGTGGTATACCGGGGTTGGCGTGCTGTCAGTGGATGGAATCACTGCATGTGAAGCGTCTGGGGTAAACCATGGAAAGCTGTGTAGGTATGTGTATTTGCGTGTGTGGACGTATGTATATACATGTGTATGGAGGTGGGTTGGGCCATTTCTTTCGTCTGTTTCCTTGCGCTACCTCGCAAACGCGGGAGACAGCTACAAAGCAAAAAAAAAAAAAAGAATATATATATATATATATATATATATATATATATATATATATATATATATATATATATATATATATATATATATATATATATATATATATATATATATATATATATATATATATGTGTGTGTGTGTGTGTACGTGTAGGAAGAGACTAAAGATATTGGTTCTCAGTGAATGTAGGTTTGCGGCAGGGGTGTGTGATGTCTCCATGGTTGTTTAATTTGTTTATGGATTGGGTGGTTAGGGAGGTGAATGCAAGAGTTTTGGAGAGAGTGGCAAGTATGCAGTCTGTTGGGGATGAGAGAGCTTGGGAAGTGATTCAGTTGTTGTTCGCTGATGATACAGCGCTGGTGGCTGATTCATGTGAGAAACTGCAGAAGCTGGTGACTGAGTTTGGTAAGTGTGTGAAAGAAGAAAGTTAAGAGTAAATGTGAATAAGAGCAAGGTTATTAGGTACAGTAGGGTTGAGGGTCAAGTCAATTGGTAGGTAAGTTTGAATGGAGAAAAAGTGGAGGAAGTAAAGTGTTTTAGATATCTGGAAGTGGATCTGGCAGCGGATGGAACCATGGAAGCGGAAGTGAATCATAGGGTGGGGGAGGGGGCGAAAATCCTGGGAGCCTTGAAGAATGTGTGGAAGTCGAGAACATTATCTCGGAAAGCAAAAATGTGTATGTTTGAAGGATAGTGGTTCCAACAAGGTTGTATGGTTGCGAGGCGTGGGCTATGGATAGAGTTGTGCGCAGGAGGGTGGATGTGCAGGAAATGAGATGTTTGAGGACAATATGTGGTGTGAGGTGGTTTGATCGAGTAAGTAATGTAAGGGTAAGAGAGATGTGTGGAAATAAAAAGAGCGTGGTTGAGAAAGCAGAAGAGGGTGTTTTGAAATGGTTCGGTCACATGGAGAGGATGAGTGAGGATAGATTGACCAAGAGGATATATGTGTCAGAGGTGGAAGGAAGGAATAGTGGGAGACCAAATTGGAGGTGGAAAGATGGAGTGAAAAAGATTTTGTGTGATCGGAGCCTGAACATGCAGGAGGGTGAAAGGCGGGCAAGGAATAGAGTGAATTGGATCGATGTGGTATACCGGGGTCGACGTGCTGTCAATGGATTGAATTAGCGTTTGTGAAGCGTCTGGGTTAAACCATGGAAAGTTGTGTGTGGCCTGGATGTGGAAAGGGAGCTGTGGTTTCGGGCATTATTACATGATAGCTAGAGACTGAGTGTGAACTAATGGGGCCTTTGTTGTCTTTTCCTAGCGCCACCTCGTACACATGAGGGGGAGGGGGATGTTATTCCATGTGTGGCGAGGTGGCTATGGGGAATGAATAAAGGCAGATAGTATGAATTATGTACATGTGTATATATGTATATGTCTGTGTGTGTATATATATGTGTACATTGAGATGCATAGGTATGTATATTTCCGCGTGTGGACGTGTATGTATATTCAAGTGTATGGGGGTGGGTTGGGCCATTTCTTTCGACTGTTTCCTTGCGCTACCTCGCAATCGCGGGAGACAGCCAGAAAGCAAAATAAAATAAAAAATGATATATATTTTTTTTTTTTTTTAATTTGTCGCTGTCTCCCGCGTTAGCGAGGTAGCGCAAGGAAACAGATGAAAGAATGGGCCAATCCGCCCACGTACACATGTATATACATACACTTCCACACACGCAAATATACATACCTATACATCTCAATGTACACATATATATACACACACAGACATATACATATATACACATGTACATAATTCATACTGTCTGCCTTTATTTGTTCCCATCGCAACCCCGCAACACATGGAATAACAACCCCCTCCCTCTCATATGTGTGAGGTAGCGCAAGGAAAGACACCAAAGGCCCCATTCGTTCACACTCAGTCTTTAGCTGCCATGTAATAATGCACCGAAACCACAGCTCCCTTTCCACATCCAGGCCCCACACACTTTCCATGGTTTACCCCAGACGCTTCGCATGCCCTGGTTCAATGCATTGACAGCGAGTCGACCTCGGTATACCACATCGTTCCAATTCGCTCTATTCCTTGCACGCCTTTCACCCTCCTGCATGTTAAGGCCCCGATAACTCAAAATCTTTTTCACTCCATCTTTCCTCCTCCAATTCAGTGTCCAACTTCTCCTCGTTCCCTCAACGTCTGACATATATATCCTCTTGGTCAATCCTTCCCCACTCATTCTCTCCATGTGACCAATCCATTTCAAACACCCTCTTCTGCTCTCTCAACCACACGCTTTTTATTTCCACACATCTCTCTCACCCTCACATTACTTACTCGATCAAACCACCTCACACCACATATTTTCCTCAAACATCTCATTTCCAGCACATCCACCCTTCTGCGCACAACTCTATCCATAGCCCACGCCTCGCAACCATACAACATTGTTGGAACCACTATTCCTTCAAACATACCCATTTTTGCTTTCCGAGATAATGTTCTCGAATTCCAAACATTCTTCAAGGCTCCCAGAATTTTCGCCCCCTCCCCCACCCTATGATTCACTTCCGCTTCCATGTTTCCATCCACTGCCAGATCCACTCCCAGATATCTAAAAACACTTTATTTCCTCCAATTTTTCTCCATTCAAACTTACCTCCCAATTGACTTGACCCTCAACCCTACTGTACCTGATTACCTTACTCTTATTCAAATTTACTCTTAACTTTCTTCTTTCAACCACTTTACCAATCTCAGTCAACAGCTTCTGCAGTTTCTTACATGAATCAGCCACCAGCGCTTTATCATCAGCGAACAACAACTGACTCACTTCCCAAGCTCTCTCATCCACAACAGACTGCATACTTGCCCCTCTTTACAAAACTCTTGCATTCACCTCCCTAAGAACCCCATTCATAAACAAATTAAACGACTATGGAGACATCACACACCCCTGCCGCACACCTACATTCACTGAGAACCAATCACTTTCCTCTCTTCTTACTCGTACACATGCCTTACATCATCGATGAAAACTTTTCACTGCTTCTAACAACTTGCCCCCCAAACCATATATTCTTAAAACCTTCCACACAGCATCTCTATCAACTCTATCATATGCCTTCTCCAGATCCATAAATGCTACATACAAATCCATTTGTTTTTCTGAGTATTTCTCACATATATTCTTCAAAGCAAACACCTGATCCACACATCCTCTACCACTTCTGAAACCACACTGCTCTTCCCCAATCTGATGCTCTGTACACGCCTTCGCCCTCTCAATCAATATCCTCTCATATTATTTACCAGGAATGCTCAACAAACTGATACCTCTGTAATTTGAGCACTCACTCTTATCCCCTTTGCCTTTGTATAATGGCACTATACAAGCATTCCGCCAATCCTCAGGCACCTAACCATGAATCATACATACATTAAATAACTTTACAAACCAGCCAACAATACAGTCACCCCCTTTTTTAATAAAGTCCCCTACAATACTCTCCAAACCTGCTTCTTTACCAGCTTTCATCTTCCGTAAAACTTTTACTACCTTTTCTCTATTTACCAAATCATTTTCCCTAACCCTCTCACTTTGCACACCACCTCGACCAAAACACCCTATATCTGCCACTCTATCATGAAACACATTCAATAATCCTTCAAAATACTCACTCCATCTCCTTCTCACATCACCACTACTTGTTATCACCTCCCCATTAGCCCCCTTCACTGAAGTTCGCATTTGCTCTCTTGTCTTACGCACTTTATTTACCTCCTTCAAGAACATCTTTTTATTCTCCCTGAAATTTAATGATACTCTCTTACCCCAACTCTCATTTGCCCTCTTTTTCACCTCTTGCACCTTTCCCTTGACCTCCTGCCTCTTTCTTTTATACCTCTCCCACTCATTTGCATTTTTTCCCTGCAAAAATCGTTCAAATGCCTCTCTCTTCTCTTTCACTAATAATCTTACTTCTTCATTCCACCACTCACCTCCTTTTCTAATCAACCCACCTCCCACGCTTCTCATGCCACAAGCATCTTTTGCGCAAGACATCACTGCTTCCCTAAATACATCCCATTCCTCCCCCACTATCCTTACCTCCTTTGTTTTCACACTTTTCCATTCTGTACTCAGTCTCTCCTGGAACTTCCTCACAAAAGTCTCCTTCTCAAGCTCACTTACTCTCACCACTCTCTTCACCCCAACATTCTCTCTTCTTTTCTGAAAACCCCCACAAATCTTCACCTTCGCCTCCACAAGATAATGATCAGACATCCCTCCAGTTGCACCTCTCAGCACATTAACATCCAAAAGTGTTTCTTTTGTGCATCTATCAATTAACACGTAATCCAATAACGCTCTCTGGCCATCTCTCCTACTTACATACGTATATATATATATATATATATATATATATATATATATATATATATATATATATATATATATATATATATATATATATATATATATATATATATATATATATACATATATACTGATATACATATATATATATATATACACATATATATATATATATATATATATATATATATATATATATATATATATATATATATATATATATATATATATATATATATATATATATATATATATATATATATATATATATATATATATATATATATATATATATATGTATATATATATGTATACGTATGTAAGTAGGAGAGATGGCCAAAGCGCGTTATTGGATACGTGTTAATTGATAGACGCACATATATATATATATATATATATATATATATATATATATATATATATATATATATATATATATATATATATATATATATATATATATATATATATATATATATATATATATACCTATTGCAGTGGAATTTATTAAAAAAGGGGTGACTGGTTGGTAAGGTTATCTAATGTATGTATGACTAATGGTGAGGTGCCTGAGGATTGGCGGAATGCGTGCATAGTGCCATTGAACAAAGGCAAAGGGGATAAGAGTGAGTGCTCAAATTACAGAGGTATAAGTTTGTTGGTATTCCTGGTAAATTATATGGGAGGGTATTGATGGAGAGGGTGAAGGCATGTACAGACCACCAGATAGGGGAAGAGCAGTGTGGTTTCAGAAGTGGTAAAGGATGTGAGGATCAGGTGTTTTCTTTGAAGAATGTATGTGAGAAATACTTAGAAAAGCAAATAGATTTGTATGTAGCATTTATGGATCTGGAGAAGGCATATGATAGAGTTGATAGAGATGCTCTGTGGAAGGTATTACGAATATATAGTGTGTGATGCAAGTTGTTAGAAGCAGTGAAAAGTTCTTATCGAGGATGGAAGGCATGTGTACGTGTAGGAAGAGAGGAAAGTGATTGGTTCTCAGTGAATGTAGGTTTGCGGCAGAGGTGTGTGATGTCTCCATGGTTGTTTAATTTGTTTATGGATGGTGTTGTTAGGGAGGTAAATGCAAGAGTTTTGGAAAGAGTGGCAAGTATGAAGTCTGTTGTGGATCTGAGAGCTTGGGAAGTGAGTCAGTGTTTGGTCGCTGATGATACAGCGCTGGTGGCTGATTCATGTGAGAAACTGCAGCAGCTTGTGACTGAGTTTGGTAAAGTGTGTGAGAGAAGAAAGTTAAGAGTAAATGTGAATAAGAGCAAGGTTATTAGGTACAGTAGGGTTGAGGGTGAAGTCAATTGGTAGGTAAGTTTGAATGGAGAAAAACTGGAGGAAGTAAAGTGTTTTAGATATCTGGGAGTGGATCTGGCAGCGGATGGAACCATGGAAGCGGAAGTGAATCATAGAGTGGGGGAGGGGGCGAAAATCCTGGAAGCCTTGAAGAATGTGTGGAAGTCGAGAACATTATATTGGAAAGCAAAAATTGTTATGTTTGAAGGAATAGTGGTTCCAACAATGTTGTATGGTTGCGAGGCGTGGGCTATGGATAGAGTTGTGCGGAGGAGGGTGGATGTGCTGGAAATGAGATGTTTGAGGACAATGTGTGGTGTGTGGTGGTTTGATCGAGTAAGTAATGTAAGTGTAAGAGAGATGTGTGGAAATAAAAAGAGCGTGGTTGAGAGAGCAGAAGAGGGTGTTTTGAAATGGTTTGGGCACATGGAGAGAATGAGTGAAGAAAGATTGACCAAGAGGATATATGTGTCGGAGGTGGAGGGAACGAGGAGAAGTGGGAGACCAAATATGAGGTGGAAAGATGGAGTGAAAAATATTTTGAGTGATCGGGGCCTGAACATGCAGGAGGGTGAAAGGCGGGCAAGGAATAGAGTGAATTGTATCGATGTGGTATACCGGGGTGGACGTGCTGTAAGTGGATTGAATCAGGGCATGTGAAGCGTCTCGGGTAAACCATGGAAAGTTGTGTGGGGCCTGGATGTGGAAAGGAGCTGTGGTTTCGAGCATTATTGCGTGACAGCTGGACACTGAATGTGAACGAATGGGGCCTTTGTTGTCTTTTCCTAGTGCTACCTCGCACACTTGAGGGGGGAGGGGGATGGTATTCCATGTATGGCGAGGTGGCGATGGGAATGAATAGGGGCAGGTAGTGTGAATTGTGTGCATGGATATATATGTATGTGTCTGTGCGTGTATATATATGTGTACATTGAGATATATAGGTATGTATATTTGCGTGTGTGGGCGTGTGTGTGTGTACATTGTGTATGGCGGTGGGTTGTGCCATTTCTTTCGTCTGTTTCTTTGCGCTACCTCGCAAACGCCGGAGACAGCGACAAGGTTAGGTTAGGTTAGGTTAGGTTAGGTTAGGTTAGGTTAGGTTAGGTTAGGTTATATATATATATATATTATCCCTGGGGATAGGGGAGAAAGAATACTTCCCACGTATTCCCTGCATGTCGTAGAAGGCGACTAAAAGGGACGGGAGCGGGAGGCTGGAAATCCTCCCCCTCTCATTTTTTTTTTAAGTTTCCAAAAGAAGGAACAGAGAAGGGGGCCAGGTGAGGATATTCCCTCAAAGGCCCACTCCTCTGTTCTTAACGCTACCTCGCTAATGCGGGAAATGGCGAATAGTATGAAAGAAAGAAATATATATATATATATATATATATATATATATATATATATATATATATATATATATATATATATATATATATAACTTTTTTAAAGGGGAAGTAAATGTTTATAGCTGTGTTACTGGAGTGATAGTTTTCATACATAGTGCTTTGACAAGAAAATAGGGAAACTGGAAAAAAATATGTAGCTTAGACATTGAAGCTTATTGATACAGTGATTAAATTGATATGAACTACTATTGACGTTTGTGCAAATAAATTATACATTTCCCTTTTCCATAACCAGAGGTTGAACCATTATGTGACATTCATTTTCTCATTTCATTTCAAGCTAGAAGTTTCAGTTTTCTAAATTGTTTCTTACTTGTTTTCATATGTATATATATATATGTATATGTGTGTGTTTGTCTGTATATGTGCGTGTGTAGGTGTATATATATATATATATATATATATATATATATATATATATATATATATATATATATATATATATATATATATATATATATATATATATATATATATATATATATATATATATATATATATATATATATATATATATATATATATATGTATATATATATATATATATATATATATATATATATATATATATATATATATATATATATATATATATATATATATATATATATATATATATATATATATATATTATCCCTGGGAATAGGGGTGAAAGAATACTTCCCATGCATTCCTCGCGTGTCGTAGAAGGCGACTAGAGGGGACGGGAGCGGGGGGCCAGAAATCCTCCCCTCCTTGTATTTTTAACTTTCTAAAATGGGAAACAAAAGAAGGAGTCACGCGGGGTGTGCTCATCCTCCTCGAAGGCTCAGACTGGGGTGTCTAAATGTGTGTGGATGTAACCAAGATGTGAAAAAAAGGAAAGATAGGTAGTATGTTTGAGGAAAGGAACGTGGATGCTTTGGCTCTGAGTGAAACGAAGCTGAAGGGTAAAGGGGAAGAGTGGTTTGGGAATGTCTTGGGAGTAAAGTCAGGGGTTAGTGAGAGGACAAGAGCAAGGGAAGTAGTAGCAGTACTCCTGAAAAAGGAGTTGTGGGAGTATGTGATAGAATGTAAGAAAGTAAATTCTCGATTAACATGGGTAAAACTGAAGTTGATGGAGAGAGATGGGTGATTATTGGTGCATATGCACCTGGGCATGAGAAGAAACATCATGAGAGACAAGTGTTTTGGGAGCAGCTGAATGAGTGTGTTAGTGGTTTTGATGCACGAGACCGGGTTATAGTGATGGGTGATTTGAATGCAAAGGTGAGTAATGTGGCAGTTGAGGGAATAATTGGTATACATGGGGTGTTCAGTGTTGTAAATGGAAATGGTGAAGAGCTTGTAGATTTATGTGCTGAAAAAGGACTGGTGATTGGGAATAACTGGTTTAAAAAGCGAGATATACATAAGTATACGTATGTAAGTAGGAGAGATGGCTAGAGAGCGTTATTGGATTACGTGTTAATTGACAGTCGTGCGAAAGAGAGACTTTTGGATGTTAATGTGCTGAGAGGTGCAACTGGAGGGATGTCTGATCATTATCTTGTGGAGGCTAAGGTGAAGATTTGTATGGGTTTTCAGAAAAGAAGAGTGAATGTTGGGGTGAAGAGGGTGGTGAGAGTAAGTGAGCTTAGGAAGGAGACTTGTGTGAGGAAGTTCCAGGAGAGACTGAGTACAGAATGGAAAAAGGTGAGAACAATGGAAGTAAGGGGAGTGGGGGAGGAATGGGATGTATTTAGGGAATCAGTGATGGATTGCGGAAAAGATGCTTGTGGTATGAGAAGAGTGGGTGGTGGGTTGATTAGAAAGGGTAGTGGGTGGTGGGATGAAGAAGTAAGATTATTAGTGAAAGAGAAGAAAGAGGCATTTGGACGATTTTTGCAGGGAAGAAATGCAATTGAGTGGGAGATGTATAAAAGAAAGAGACAAGAGGTCAAGAGAAAGGTGCAAGAAGTGAAAAAGAAGGCAAATGAGAGTTGGGGTGAGAGAGTATCATTAAATTTTAGGGAGAATAAAAAGATGTTCTGGAAGGAGGTAAATAAAGTGCGTAAGACAAGGGAACAAATGGGAACTTCAGTGAAGGGCGCAAATGGGGAGGTGATAACAAGTATGGGTGATGTGAGAAGGAGTTGGAGTGAGTATTTTGAAGGTTTGTTGAATGTGTTTAATGATAAAGTGGCAGATATAGGGTGTTTTGGTCGAGGTGGTGTGCAAAGTGAGAGGGTTAGGGAAAATGATTTGGTAAACAGAGAAGAGGTAGTGAAAGCTTTGCGGAAGATGAAAGCCGGCAAGGCAGCAGGTTTGGATGGTATTGCAGTGGAATCTATTAAAAAAGGGGGTGACTGTATTATTGACTGGTTAGGAAGGTTATTTAATATATATATGACTCATGGTGAGGTGCCTGAAGATTGGCGGAATGCGTGCATAGTGCCTTTGTACAAAGGCAAAGGGGATAAGAGTGAGTGCTCAAATTACAGAGGTATAAGTTTGTTGAATATTCCTGGCAAATTATATAGGAGGGTATTGATTGAGAGGGTGAAGGCATGTACAGAGCATCAGATTCGGGAAGAGCAGTGTGGTTTCAGAAGTGGTAGAGGATGTGTGGATCAGGTGTTTGCTTTGAAGAATGTATGTGAGAAATACTTAGAAAAGCAAATGGATTTGTATGTAGCATTTATGGATCTGGAGAAGGCATATGATAGAGTTGATAGAGATGCTCTGTGGAAGGTATTAAGAATATATGGTGTGGGAGGCAAGTTGTTAGAAGCAGTGAAAAGTTTTTATCGAGGATGTAAGGCATGCGTACGTGTAGGAAGAGAGGAAAGTGATTGGTTCTCAGTGAATGTAAGTTTGCGGCAGGGGTGTGTGATGTCGCCATCGTTGTTTAATTTGTTTACGGATGGGGTTGTTAGGGAGGTGAATGCAAGAGTTTTGGAAAGAGGGGCAAGTATGAAGTCTGTTGGGGATAAGAGAGCTTAGGAAGTGAGTCAGTTGTTGTTCGCTGCTGATACAGCGCTGGTGGTTGATTCATGTGTGAAAGTGCAGAAGCTGGTGACTGAGTTTGGTAAAGTGTGTGAAAGAAGAAAGTTAACAGTAAATGTGAATAAGAGCAAGGTAATTAGGTACAGTAGGGTTGAGGGTGAAGTCAATTGGCAGGTAAGTTTGAATGGAGAAAAACTGGAGGAAGTAAAGTGTTTTAGATATCTGGGAGTGGATCTGGCAGGATGGAACCATGGAAGCGGAAATGGATCATAGGGTGGGGGAGGGGCGAAAATCCTGGGAGCCTTGAAGAATGTGTGGAAGTCGAGAACATTATCTAGGAAAGCAAAAATGGGTATGTTTGAAAGAATAGTGGTTCGAACAATCTTGTAAGGTTGCGAGGCGTGGGCTATGGATAGAGTTGTGCGCAGGAGGATGGATGTGCTGGAAATGAGGTGTTTGAGGACAATATGTGGTGTGAGGTGGTTTGATCGAGTAAGTAACGTAAGGGTAAGATAGGTGTGTGGAAATAAAAAGAGCGTGGTTGAGAGAGCAGAAGAGGGTGTTTTGAAATGGTTTGGGCACATGGAGAGAATGAGTGAGGAAAGATTGACCAAGAGGATATATGTGTCGGAGGTGGAGGGAACGAGGAGAAGTGGGAGACCAAATTGGATGTGGAAAGATGGAGTGAAAAAGATTTTGTCTGATCGAGGCCTGAACATGCATGAGGGTGAAAGGAGGTCAAGGAATAGAGTGAATTGGATCGATGTGGTATAACGCGGTTGACGTGCTGTCAGTGGATTGAATCAGGGCATGTGAAGCGTCTTGGGTAAACCATGGAAAGCTGTGTAGGTATGTATATTTGCGTGTGTGGACGTATGTATATACATGTGTATGGGTTTGGGTTGGGCCATTTCTTTCGTCTGTTTCCTTGCGCTACCTCGCAAACGCGGGAGACAGCAAATGTACATGCACACGCAATGTACACGCAAATGTACATTCCTGCACAGCTTTCCGTGGTTTGCCCCGGACGCTTCACATGCCCTGGTTCGGTCCACTGACAGCACGTCAAGCCCGGTGTGCCACATCGCTTCAATTCACTCTATTCCTTGCCCTCCTTTCACCCTCCTGCGTGTTCGGGCCCCGATCGCACAAAGTCTTTTTCGCTCCATCTTTCCACCTCCAATTTGGTCTCCCTCTTCTCCTCGTTCCCTCCACCTCCGATACATGTGTCCTCTTGGTCAGTCTTTCCTCACTCGTTCTCTCCATGTGCCCAAGCCGCTTCAGAGCGCCCTCTTCTGCTCTCTCAGCCGCGCTCTTTTTATTTCCACACATCTCTCTTACCCTTGCGTTGCTCGCTCGATCAGGCCACCTCGCAACACACATTTTCCTCGGGCATCTCATTTCCAGCGCATCCGTCTTCCTGCGCACGGCTCTATCCGTGGCCCGCGCCTCGCAACCGTGCAACATTGTTGGAACCACTATTCCTTCAAACATGTCCATTTTTGCTTTCCGAGATGGTGTTCTCGACTTCCACACATTCTTCGGGGCCCCCAGAATTTTCGCCCCCTCCCCCACCCTGTGGTCCACATCCGCTTCCGTGGTTCCGTCCGCTGCCAGATCCACTCCCGGATATCTAGAACACTTCGCTTCCTCCAGTTTTTCTCCATTCGGACTCGCCTCCCAGTTGACTTGACCCTCAACCCTGCTGTACCTAGTAACCTTGCTCTTGTTCACATTTACTCTTGGCTTTCTTCTTCCACACACATTGCCAAACTCGGTCACCGGCTTCTGCAGTTTCTCACATGGATCGGCCACCAGCGCTGTATCGTCGGCGAGCAGCAGCTGACTCACTTCCCGGGCTCTCTCGTCCCCAGCAGTCTTCACGCTTGCCCCTCTTTCCAGGACCCTTGCATTTACCTCCCTGGCAACCCTAT
>NC_092269.1:19636072-19653572 GCF_036320965.1 Panulirus ornatus
GTACAGTGCGAGGGGAGCAGAGGTTGTGCGTGTTGCCTCCTGGGGCCCCGCCAGAGGTCTTGCAATCTTCAGGCACCAGAGGATTTTCCCTGAAAAATTCTTCAAGTATGGATAATGATCATGTTATTCTCTGTACAGTAGTAAGGTTAATGTTTTCTGTATAGAAAAATGTGATGTCTTCTCTTAAATTGATTTCTGAGGTGTCATTATAATCATATTTATATATCTTATCCTCATGATATAAACAATCTCTACCACTGCACGCTCGAGGGTTGAACCTGGAGCAATAATGACAGAGAGCAATCGTATTGGCTGTGACTCATATGACCCAAGTTTGTTTCCTGCGTACGTAGTGGTGAAAAATTATTTACATTGATTCACATGTGTTTGCTGTATATTGTGAGATATTGTGGTAGATGTTTAGGCTCAAAATTGAAAATCTTCAGATGCATCACCAATTTTGATTGATTTTGTTATGGATATATCTAATCATTTTTAAACTACTATCTAGTTAGTCTTTAATGATATAGACAGAAAATGATTTTGAAATTTTTTGTTGTATCAACTGGATGTTTAGACATATTTTTCACACAATATTCTCCCCACCTTCCATTCTTGGACCATGAAAATTCAAAAATTAATTACCCTTTGGTGAGATTGGTATATCAAATATTACAAGTATATTATACAGGAATTATATAATCTATGATATAATCATGAATTTAGACCTGACATCACCTAATTCAAAGTTTATGTTATAAGAGAAATTTAGATCCAGGAGACGCACTGAACTGATCACAGATTCTTTTGAAGAAATTTCTCAAACGCTGCACCTACTTTCCCAATCATGATATAAAAGTAACTCCATCAAAGAGAAC
The DNA here is from genome assembly GCF_036320965.1 of Panulirus ornatus. NCBI lineage: Eukaryota > Metazoa > Arthropoda > Malacostraca > Decapoda > Palinuridae > Panulirus > Panulirus ornatus. The sequence continues at coordinate 19,636,951 of NC_092269.1, forward strand.
TCAGTATTTGATTCTCTCTTTAGTGTTCAAATGTTATGGCTAAATTCTGCAGCTTTCACGGGGCTACGGTGCCCATCACTGGCTTACCTTGGCCACCGTACATCATAGAGTTTGAGGAGACGGCCACTGATGGCAGCACTGTCAAGAAATACAAGGGACCTGATGGACTGTTGCTCAGAGCTATAGCAGACACCCTGAACTTTACGTTCATTTTCCTCCCAGTAAAGAACTGGATAGAGGTAAGTGAACAGTATGTTAGGTCTTCAAGGAGCAGGAGGCAACAATATTGAGCATTTGTGGCTTATAAAACATCTTAGAATTCATTCATCCCTCCTTGTATTCAATTATCTAAATGAAGAACACAAGGAGGAGTCAAGCGGGGAGTGCTCATCCTCCTAGAAGGCTCAGATTGGGTGTCTCAAAGTGTGTGGATGTAAGGAAGATGGGACGAAAGGAGAGATAGGTAGTATGTTTGAGGAAACGAACCTATATATTTTGGCTCTATGTGAAACAATGCTCAACGCTCAAGAGAAAGAGTGGTTCGGGAATGTCTTGAAAGTAAAGTCAGAGGTTGGTCAGTGGACAAGAGCAAAGGAAGGAGTAGCACTACTCCTGAATCAGGACTTGTGGAAGTATGTGATAGTTTGTAAGAAAGTAAATTCCAGATTGATGTGGATAAAACTGAAAGTGGATGGAGAAAGATGGGAAATTATTGGTGCCTATGCATATGGTAATAAGAAGAAAGATCATGAGAGGCAAGTCTTTGGGAGCAGCTCAATGAGTGTGTTAGCAACCTCGATGCACGAGAGCGGGTTAGAGTGATGGGTGATTTGAATGTGAAGATGAGTAATGTGGCAGTTGAAGGTATAATTGGAGTACACGGGGTGTTCAGTGTTGTAAATGGAAATGGGGAGGAGCTTGTGGATCTCTGTACTGCAAAAGACCCGGTGATTGGGAATACTTGGTTTGAAAAGAGAGATATATAAAAGTATATGCATATAAGTAGGAGAGATGGCCAAAGAGCGATATTGCGTTCTGTGTTAATTGATAGGCGTGCAAAAGAGAGACTTATGGCTGTTAATGTGCTGACAGTGGATGTTTGATTACTATCTTCTGGAGGCGAAGGCTAAGATTTGCAGGGGTTTTCAGAAAAGACGAGAGAATGTTTGGGAGAAGTGAGTGGTGAAAGTTAGTGACCTTAGAAAGGAGACTTGTGTGAGGAAGTGCCAGAAGAGATTGAGTATAAAATGGCAAAAGGTGAGAGCAAGTGACGTAAGGGAAGTGGTGAAGTAATGGGATCTATTTAGGGAAGCAATGATGGCTTGCGCAAAAGATGCATGTAGCATGAGAAAGGTGGGAGAAGGGCAGATTAGAAAGGGTAGTGAGTGGTGGAATGAATAAGTATAGTTGGTAGTGAAAGAAATGAGAGAGGCGTATGGACCATTCTTGCAGGGATGAAGTGCAAATGGCCGAGCGATGTATGAAAAGAAAAACGGCAGGAGGGCAAGAGAAAACTGCAAGAGGTAAAAAAAAAGGGCAAATGAGAGCTGGGGTGCGAGAGTATCATCAAATTTGAGGGAGAATAAAGAGACATTTTGGAAGGAGGTAAATAACATGAGCAAGACAAGAGAAAAAAATGGGAAAATCGTGAATGGGGCAAATGGGGAGGTAATGAATGATAAGTAGTGATGAAGTGACGATGATATGGAGTGAGTATTTTGAAGGTTTGTTGAATGTGTTTGATGATAGAGTGGCAGATATAATGTGTTTTGGTTGGGGTGGTGTGTGAAGTGAGAAGGTTAGGGAGAATAGTTTGGTAAATAGAGAAGAGGTAGTAAAAGCTTTGCGGAAGATGAAAGCCGGGAAGGTGACGGGGTTTGGGTGGTATTGCAGAGGGATTTTTTAAAGAAGGTGGTAACTGTGTTGTTCACTGGTTGGTAAGGATCTTCAATTTATGTACGGATCATGGTGAAGTGCCTGAAGATTATCGGAATGCATGCATAGTGCCATTGTACAAAGGCAAAAGGAATGAAAGTTAGGGTTCAAATTACAAAGGCATAAGTTTGTTGAGTGTTCCTGGGAAATTATACAGGAAGGTATTATTTGAGAGGGGAAAGGCATGTACAGAGCATCAGATTGGGGAAAAGCAGCTTGGTTTCAGAAGTGGTGGAGGACGAGTGGATAAGGTTTTTGCTTTGAAAGATGTGCATGAGAAATACTTAGAAAACAGATGAATTTGTATGTGGCATCTATGAATCTGGAAAAGGCATAAGATAAGGTTGATAGAGATGTTTTCTGGAAGGTTTTAAGAGTGTATGGCGTGGGATGTAAGTTGCTAGAAGCGGTGAAAAGTTTTTGCCAAGGATGTAAGGCATGTGTGCAAGTGGGAGGAGAGGAGAGTGATTGGTTCCCGGAGAATTTCGGTTTGCAGCAGGGATGCGTGATGTCTCCATGGATGTTTAATTTGTTTATGAATATGGTGATTAGGGAGGTGAATACAAGAGTTTTGGAGTGAGGGGCAAGTATGCAGTCTGTTGTGCATGAAAAGGCCTTGGAAGTGACTTCAGTTGTCCGCTGATGATACAGCACTGGTGGCTAATTCGGATGAGAAACTGCAGAGGTTGGTATAGTGCTTGAAAGGAGAAAGTTGAGAATAAATATAAATAAGAAGAAGGTTATTAGGCTCAGTAGTGTTGAGGGACAAGATAATTGGGAGGCAAGTTTGAATGTAGAAAAACTGGGGGAAGTGAATTACTTTAGATATCTGGGAGTGGACGTAGCAGCGGATGAAACCATGGAAGTGGAAGTTAGTCACGGGGCGGGGGAGGGGGCTTAGGTTCTGGGAGTGCTGAAGAATGTGTGGAAGGTGAGAACGTTATCTCTGAGAGCAAAAATAGGTATGTTTGAAAGAATGGTGGTTACAACAATGTTTTATGGTTGCGAGGCATGGGCTATAATGTTGTACGGAAGAGGTGGATGTGTTGGATATGAAATGTTTAAGGACGATATATGGTATGAAGTGGTTTGATCGCGTGAGTAATGAAAGGGTAAGAGAGATGTGTGGTTATTAAAAGAGTTTAGTTGAGAGAGCAGAAAATGGTGTTTTGAAATGGTTTGGGCCCATTGAGAGAATGAGCAAGGAAAGATTGACAGGTATCGACGAAATGGATGAAGGCAGCAAGTATGAATACATTCATGTATATATATATATATATATATATATATATATATATATATATATATATATATATATATATATATATATATATATTTTTTTTTTTTTTTTTTTTGCCGCTGTCTCCCGCGTTTGCGAGGTAGCGCAAGGAAACAGACGAAAGAAATGGCCCAACCAACCTCCATACACATGCCTTGATTCAATCCACTGACAGCACGTCAACCCCGGTATACCACATCGCTCCAATTCACTCTATTCTTTGCTCTCCTTTCACCCTCCTGCATGTTCAGGCCCCGATCACACAAAATCTTTTTCACTCCATCTTTCCACCTCCAATTTGGTCTCCCTCTTCTCCTCGTTCCCTCCACCTCCGACACATATATCCTCTTGGTCAATCTTTCCTCACTCATTCTCTCCATGTGACCAAACCATTTCAAAACACCCTCTTCTGCTCTCTCAACCACGCTCTTTTTATTTCCACACATCTCTCTTACCCTTACATTACTTACTCGATCAAAGAACCTCACACCACACATTGTCCTCAAACATCTCATTTCCAGCACATCCATCCTCCTGCGCACAACTCTATCCATAGTCCACGCTTCGCAACCATACAACATTGTTGGAACCACTATTCCTTCAAACATACCCATTTTTGCTTTCCGAGATAATGTTCTCGACTTCCACACATTCTTCAAGGCTCCCAGAATTTTCGCCCCCTCCCCCACCCTATGATCCACTTCCGCTTCCATGGTTCCATCCGCTGCCAGATCCACTCCCAGATATCTAAAACACTTCACTTCCTCCAGTTTTTCTCCATTCAAACTCACCTCCCAATTGAATTGACCCTCAACCCTACTGTACCTAATAACCTTGCTCTTATTCACATTTACTCTTAACTTTCTTCTTTCACACACTTTACCAAACTCAGTCACCAGCTTCTGCAGTTTCTCACATGAATCAGCCACCAGCGCTGTATCATCAGCGAACAACAACTGACTCACTTCCCAAGCTCTCTCATCCCCAACAGACTTCATACTTGCCCCTCTTTCCAAAACTCTTGCATTCACCTCCCTAACACCCCCATCCATAAACAAATTAAACAACCATGGAGACATCACACACCCCTGCCGCAAACATACATTCACTGAGAACCAATCACTTTCCTCTCTTCCTACACGTACACATGCCTTACATCCTCGATAAAACTTTTCACTGCTTCTAACAACTTGCCTCCCACACCATATATTCTTAATACCTTCCACAGAGCATCTCTATCAACTCTATCATATGCCTTCTCCAGATCCATAAATGCTACATACAAATCCATATATATATATATATATATATATATATATATATATATATATATATATATATATATATATATATATATATATATAAATATAGGGGAGAAAGAATACTTCCCACGTATTCCCTGCGTGTCGTAGAAGGCGACTAAAAGGGGAGGGAGCGGGGGGGCTGGAAATCCTCCCCTCTCGTTTTTTTTTTTTTTTTTTTTTTAAAAAAAAGGAACAGAGAAGGGGGCCAGGTGAGGATATTCCCTCAAAGGCCCAGTCCTCTGTTCTTAACGCTACCTTGCTAATGCAGGAAATGGCGAATAGTTTGAAAGAAAGATATATATTCATTATTTGTTATATTACCCCTGGGGATAGGGGAGAAAGAATACTTCCCACGTATTCCCTGCGTGTCGTAGAAGGCGACTAAAAGGGGAGGGAGCGGGTGGCTGGAAATCCTCCCCTCTCGTTTTTTTTTTAATTTTCCAAAAGAAGGAACAGGGAAGGGGGCCAGGTGAGGACTTTCCCTCTAAGGCCCAGTCCTCTGTTCTTAACGCTACCTCGCAAAGGCGGGAAATGGCGAATCTTATGAAAAAAAAAAAATATATATATATATATATATATATATATATATATATATATATATATATATATATATATATATGTATATTTCTGTGTATATATAGATATATATACGTTGATATGTATATGTATGTATATGTGCTTGTATGGGTGTTTATAAATATATATGTGTATATGAGTAGTTAGGCCATTCTTTGTCTGTTTCCTTGTGCTACATAGCTAACGCGGGAAACAGCGTAAGGTATAATAAACAAATGAGTATCATTCATCCCTACACTGTGCCGTTACCAACTTAGTAAATGGAAAAGACATCTTTTGTGTACTTGAACATGTTTGATGCTTACGCGGAGAAAGTGAGCAAAGTATACTAATATATGTCCAATGTGAAGATTTTACACATTAGCTTTTTGAATAAAAAATCTATTTACAAGTGCTCAGTATATGGTGATTGGTGAAGTTAGATGCCTGCACATGGAAACGAAAGCATTTCTATAACTATGCACGTGGTATAGTGGAGTATATATACATGTTTAGTCATGTGTATATGCATGCCTCTATAAGTTTCTTAGAGTTTTTATTTTATCTATGTGTTGTAGATCTATCCTGCAGTATCTTCCGCAAAATAGACATTTGATTTAGCGTCTACCATCCTCCGGTGCAATCACATGTGCTTTCACTGTCAAGAGGGCAGTGACTTTTTTATGATAATATCATATAGATCATGAAAATCATTTTGAGATCATTGATAAGGGATCGCCCCGGTTAAGCTTCTAAAGTAGTTATTCCTTCAATATTATGCTCACTAAAAAAAAAAGAAATCATTTTAGAAATTTGATTAAATTGCCGTGCATAAAAACACTTGGGTTTCTATATTCAAGTTGATGGAATAGCTTTGCTCATGATGTAATTCAAAATATATATAAAGCATAACATATTCCTATAAATCCTATAATTCCAGATAAATGTCTAGGTAGGCCGTTAAAATATCTACTTCTTTCCCTACACGTCAAAGACTTGAATCTCTCTACCTTCTTATGTCTCTGAGATTGACTATGACCTGGCATATTTAAAGACAGGATCTTATTCCTGCAAAATTCTCAAATACTTTCTCTCGTCTTTTCAATTCCCGTTCCATAATAATCTTCATATATCAGTTAAGGACCAGCCTTCATGTGGACTTTTGTCCGTAACTAAAACATCAGCATAGAAAAAAAAGTTCATGTGATTACATCCCAACTAAATTATCCCTTAACCCTACTGAACGTAGTAACCATGCCCTTATTCACTTTTACTTTCTAATTTCTGCTTTCACACACCCACTTAGGGAAGCTTTCTAAATGAGTATTTAGGCAAAACTATTCATAAAACTGATTTTTTTCTTTCTAACGAAATCTTCAACTTACCACTGTTGTACCTGTTTCATGTACCACGGCAGGCGGTGGAGAGAGTGGTAGAGCGAAAGTCTTTTATGGTACCAGTATATCACGTTATGTTACACACTCGCCTCGAGCGATACGACTATTCTTACCCATATGTCTTCGTCTCCTTTGGTTTCGGGATGGCTAAGCCACAGCTCAAGCCTCAGTGGCAGAGTATGTATTACCCCCTGGCTGACGAGGTGTGGGCCTCTACACTGGCATCGCTGCTCATGATGGCTGGCTTCATGTACATGGTATTGTTATAAGTGCTATTCCTTTTCTGGTTTTACACACTTATGAGTTCATTTATGATATATTGTAGGTTACTTAGACTTTTTAAAAATTTTAATCTTTAGGTCTTATATCAATAGGATTGTAAGAAATCAAAGTTGTAGGATCCCTAGAAATATTATCATATTTTTCATTATTTGAAATTTTTTGTGCGATTCTAACTATATTAGTTAGAAATCCTTAGACTGTAAATAATGCAATACCTGTATTTCGCCTAATTTCATTATATATATATATATATATATATATATATATATATATATATATATATATATATATATATATATATATATATATATATATATATATACATATACATATATATATATATATATATATATATATATATATATATATATATATATATATATATATATATATATATATATATTCATATATAGATATAGATATATATATATATATATATATATATATATATATATATATATATATATATATATATATATATATATATATATATATATATATATATATATACATATATATATATATATATATATATATATATATATATATATATATATATATATATATACATATATATATATATATATATATATATATATATATATATATATATATATGTATATATATATATATATATATATATATATATATATATATATATATATATATATATATGTATATATATATATATATATATATATATATATATATATATATATATATATATATATATATATCTATATCTATATATAAATATATATTTTTTTTTTTTTTTTTTTTATACTTTGTCGCTGTCTCCCGCGTTTGCGAGGTAGCGCAAGGAAACAGACGAAAGAAATGGCCCCCCCCCCCCCCATACACATGTACATACACACGTCCACACACGCAAATATACATACCTACACAGCTTTCCATGGTTTACCCCAGACGCTTCACATGCCTTGATTCAATCCACTGACAGCACGTCAACCCCTGTATACCACATGACTCCAATTCACTCTATTCCTTGCCCTCCTTTCACCCTCCTGCATGTTCAGGCCCCGATCACACAAAATCTTTTTCACTCCATCTTTCCACCTCCAATTTGGTCTCCCTCTTCTCCTCGTTCCCTCCACCTCCGACACATATATCCTCTTGGTCAATCTCTCCTCACTCATTCTCTCCATGTGCCCAAACCATTTCAAAACACCCTCTTCTGCTCTCTCAACCACGCTCTTTTTATTTCCACACATCTCTCTTACCCTTACGTTACTTACTCGATCAAACCACCTCACACCACACATTGTCCTCAAACATCTCATTTCCAGCACATCCATCCTCCTGCGCACATCTCTATCCATAGCCCACGCCTCGCAACCATACAACATTGTTGGAACCACTATTCCCTCAAACATACCCATTTTCGCTTTCCGAGATAATGTTCTCGACTTCCACACATTTTTCAAGGCTCCCAAAATTTTCGCCCCCTCCCCCACCCTATGATCCACTTCCGCTTCCATGGTTCCATCCGCTGACAGATCCACTCCCAGATATCTAAAACACTTCACTTCCTCCAGTTTTTCTCCATTCAAACTCACCTCCCAATTGACTTGACCCTCACCCCTACTGTACCTAATAACCTTGCTCTTATTCACATTTACTCTCAACTTTCTTCTTCCACACACTTTACCAAACTCAGTCACCAGCTTCTGCAGTTTCTCACATGAATCAGCCACCAGCGCTGTATCATCAGCGAACAACAACTGACTCACTTCCCAAGCTCTCTCATCCCCAACAGACTTCATACTTGCCCCTCTTTCCAGGACTCTTGCATTTACCTCCCTTACAACCCCATCCATAAACAAATTAAACAACCATGGAGACATCACACACCCCTGCCGCAAACCTACATTCACTGAGAACCAATCACTTTCCTCTCTTCCTACACGTACACATGCCTTACATCCTCGATAAAAACTTTTCACTGCTTCTAACAACTTGCCTCCCACACCATATATTCTTAATACCTTCCACAGAGCATCTCTATCAACTCTATCATATGCCTTCTCCAGATCCATAAATGCTACATACAAATCCATTTGCTTTTCTAAGTATTTCTCACATACATTCTTCAAAGCAAACACCTGATCCACACATCCTCTACCACTTCTGAAACCGCACTGCTCTTCCCCAATATATACATATATATATATATATATATATATATATATATATATATATATATATATATATATATATATATATATATATATATATATATATATGTGTGTATGTGTATATATATATGTATATTATCCCTGGGGATAGGGGTGAAAGAATACTTCCCACGCATTCCTCGGGTGTCGCAGAAAGCGACTAGAGGGGACGGGAGCGGGGGGCCAGAAATCCTCCCCTCCTTGTATATCTTTTAACTTTCTAAAATGGGAAACAGAAGAAGGAGTCACGCGGGGAGTGCTCATCCTCATCGAAGGCTCAGATTGGGGTGCCTAAATGTGTGTGGATGTAACGAAGATGTGAAAAAAGGAGAGATAGGTAGTATGTTTGAGGAAAGGAACCTGGATGTTTTGGCTCTGAGTGAAACGAAGCTCAAGGGTAAAGGGGAAGAGTGGTTTGGGAATGTCTTGGGAGTAAAGTCAGGGGTTAGTGAGAGGACAAGAGCAAGGGAAGGAGTAGCAGTACTCCGGAAACAGGAGTTGTGGAAGTATGTGATAGAATGTAAGAAAGTAAATTCTCGATTAATATGGGTAAAACTGAAAGTTGATGGAGAGAGATGGGTGATTATTGGTGCATATGCACCTGGGCATGAGAAGAAAGATCATGAGAGGCAAGTGTTTTGGGAGCAGCTGAATGAGTGTGTTAGTGGTTTTGATGCACGAGACCGGTTTATAGTGTTGGGTGATTTGAATGCAAGGATGAGTAATGTGGCAGTTGAGGGAATAATTGGTATACATGGGGTGTTCAGTGTTGTAAATGGAAATGGTGAAGAGCTTGTAGATTTATGTGCTGAAAAAGGACTGATGATTGGGAATACCTGGTTTAAAAAGCGAGATATACATAAGTATACTTATGTAAGTAGGAGAGATGGCCAGAGAGCGTTATTGGATTACGTGTTAATTGACAGGCGCGCGAAAGAGATACTTTTGGATGTTAATGTGCTGAGAGGTGCAACTGGAGGGATGTCTGATCATTATCTTGTGGAGGCTAAGGTGAAGATTTGTATGGGTTTTCAGAAAAGAAGAGTGAATGTTGGAGTGAAGAAGGTGGTGAGAGTAAGTGAGCTTGGGAAGGAGACTTGTGTGAGGAAGTACCAGGAGAGACTGAGTACAGAATGGAAAAAGGTGAGAACAATGGAAGTAAGGGGAGTTGGGGAGGAATGAGATGTATTTAGGGAATCAGTGATGGATTTCGCAAAAGATGCTTGTGGCATGAGAAGAGTGGGAGGTGGGTTGATTAGAAAGGGTAGTGAGTGGTGGGATGAAGAAGTGAGAGTATTAGTGAAAGAGAAGAGAGAGGCATTTGGACGATTTTTGCAGGGAAAAAATGCATTTGAGCGGGAGATGTATAAAAGAAAGAGACAGGAGGTCAACAGAAAGGTGCAAGAGGTGAAAAAAAGGGCAAATGAGAGTTGGGGTGAAAGAGTATCATTAAATTTTAGGGAGAATAAAAAGATGTTCTGGAAGGAGGTAAATAAAGTGCGTAAGACAAGGGAGCAAATGGGAACTTCAGTGAAGGGCGCAAATGGGGAGGTGATAACAAGTAGTGGTGATGTGAAAAGGAGATGGAGAGAGTATTTTGAAGGTTTGTTGAATGTGTTTGATGATAGAGTGGCAGATATAGGGTGTTTTGGTCGAGGTGGTGTGCAAAGTGAGAGGGTTAGGGAAAATGATTTGGTAAACAGAGAAGAGGTAATGAAAGCTTTGCGGAAGATGAAAGCCGGCAAGGCAGCAGTTTTGGATGGTATTGCAGTGGAATTTATTAAAAAAGGGGGTGACTGTATTGTTGACTGGTTGGTAAGGTTATTTAATGTATGTATGACTCATGGTGAGGTGCCTGAGGATTGGCGGAATGCGTGCATAGTGCCATTGTACAAAGGCAAAGGGGATAAGAGTGAGTGCTCAAATTACAGAGGTATAAGTTTGTTGAGTATTCCTGGTAAATTATATGGGAGTGTATTGATTGAGAGGGTGAAGGCATGTACAGAGCATTAGATTGGGGAAGAGCAATGTGGTTTTAGAAGTGGTAGAGGATGTGTGGATCAGGTGTTTGCTTTGAAGAATGTATGTGAGAAATACTTAGAAAAGCAAATGGATTTGTATGTAGCATTTATGGATCTGGAGAAGGCATATGATAGAGTTGATAGAGATGCTCTGTGGAAGGTATTAAGATAATATGGTGTGGGAGGAAAGTTGTTAGAAGCAGTGAAAAGTTTTTATCGAGGATGTAGGGCATGTGTACGTGTAGGAAGAGAGGAAAGTGATTGGTTCTCAGTGAATGTAGGTTTGCGGCAGGGGTTTGTGATGTCTCCATGGTTGTTTAATTTGTTTATGGATGGGGTTGTTAGGGAGGTAAATGCACGAGTTTTGGAAAGAGGGGCAAGTATGAAGTCTGTTGGGGATGAGAGAGCTTGGGAAGTGAGTCAGTTGTTGTTCGCTGATGATACAGCGCTGGTGGGTAATTAATGTGAGAAACTGCAGAAGCTGGTGACTGAGTTTGGAAAAGTGTGTGGAAGAAGAAAGTTAAGAGTAAATGTGAATAAGAGCAAGGTTATTAGGTACAGTAGGGTTGAGGGTCAAGTCAATTGGGAGGTGAGTTTGAATGGAGAAAAACTGGAGGAAGTGAAGTGTTTTAGATATCTGGGAGTGGATCTGGCAGCGGATGGAACCATGGAAGCGGAAGTGGATCATACGGTGGGGGAGGGGGCGAAAATTCTGGGGGCCTTATAAAATGTGTGGAAGTCGAGAACATTATCTCGGAAAGCAAAAATGGTTATGTTTGAAGGAATAGTGGTTCCAACAATGTTGTATGGTTGCGAGGCGTGGGCTATGGATAGAGTTGTGCGCAGGAGGATGTATGTGCTGGAAATGAGATGTTTGAGGACAATGTGTGGTGTGAGGTGGTTTGATCGAGTGAGTAACGTAAGGGTAAGAGAGATGTGTGGAAATAAAAAGAGCGTGGTTGAGAGAGCAGAAGAGGGTGTTTTGAAGTGGTTTGGGCACATGGAGAGAATGAGTGAGGAAAGACTGACCAAGAGGATATATGTGTTGGAGGTGGAGGAAACGAGGAGAAGAGGGAGACCAAATTGGAGGTGGAAAGATGGAGTGAAAAAGATTTTGTGTGATAGGGGCCTGAACATGCAGGAGGGTGAAAGGAGGGCAAGGAATAGAGTGAATTGGAGCGATGTGGTATACCGGGGTTGACTTGCTGTCAGTGGATTGGATCGGGGCATGTGAAGCGTCTGGGGTAAACCATGGAAAGCTGTGTAGGTATGTATATTTGCGTGTGTGGACGTATGTATATACATGTGTTTGGGGGGGGGGGGTTGGGCCATTTCTTTCGTCTGTTTCCTTGCACTACCTCGCAAACGCGGGAGACAGCGACAAAGTATAATAAAAAGAAAATAAAAAATATATAATATATATATATATATATATATATATATATATATATATATATATATATATATATATATATATATATATATATATATATATATATATATATATATATATATACATATATATATATATATATATATATATATATATATATATGTATTAATATGGGTAAAACTGAAAGTTGATGGAGAGAGGTGGGTGATTATTGGTGCATATGCACCTGGGCATGAGAAGAAAGATCATGAGAGGCAAGTGTTTTGGGAGCAGCTGAATGAATGTGTTAGTGGTTTTGATGCACGAGACCGGGTTATAGTGATGGGTGATTTGAATGCAAAGGTGAGTAATGTGGCAGTTGAGGGAATAATTGGTATACATGGGGTGTTCAGTGTTGTAAATGGAAATGGTGAAGAGCTTGTATATTTATGTGCTGAAAAAGGACTGATGATTGGGAATACCTGGTTTAAAAAGCGAGATATACATAAGTATACTTATGTAAGTAGGAGAGATGGCCAGAGAGCGTTATTGGATAACGTGTTAATTGACAGGCGTGCGAAAGAGAGACTTCTGGATGTTAATGTGCTGAGAGGTGCAACTGGAGGGATGTCTGATCATTATCTTGTGGAGGCTAAGGTGAAGATTTGTATGGGTTTTCAGAAAAGAAGAGTGAATGTTGGAGTGAAGAAGGTGGTGAGAGTAAGTGAGCTTGGGAAGGAGACTTGTGTGAGGAAGTACCAGGAGAGACTGAGTACAGAATGGAAAAAGGTGAGAACAATGGAAGTAAGGGGAGTTGGGGAGGAATGAGATGTATTTAGGGAATCAGTGATGGATTTCGCAAAAGATGCTTGTGGCATGAGAAGAGTGGGAGGTGGGTTGATTAGAAAGGGTAGTGAGTGGTGGGATGAAGAAGTGAGAGTATTAGTGAAAGAGAAGAGAGAGGCATTTGGACGATTTTTGCAGGGAAAAAATGCATTTGAGCGGGAGATGTATAAAAGAAAGAGAGAGGAGGTCAACAGAAAGGTGCAAGAGGTGAAAAAAAGGGCAAATGAGAGTTGGGGTGAAAGAGTATCATTAAATTTTAGGGAGAATAAAAAGATGTTCTGGAAGGAGGTAAATAAAGTGCGTAAGACAAGGGAGCAAATGGGAACTTCAGTGAAGGGCGCAAATGGGGAGGTGATAACAAGTAGTGGTGATGTGAAAAGGAGATGGAGAGAGTATTTTGAAGGTTTGTTGAATGTGTTTGATGATAGAGTGGCAGATATAGGGTGTTTTGGTCGAGGTGGTGTGCAAAGTGAGAGGGTTAGGGAAAATGATTTGGTAAACAGAGAAGAGGTAATGAAAGCTTTGCGGAAGATGAAAGCCGGCAAGGCAGCAGTTTTGGATGGTATTGCAGTGGAATTTATTAAAAAAGGGGGTGACTGTATTGTTGACTGGTTGGTAAGGTTATTTAATGTATGTATGACTCATGGTGAGGTGCCTGAGGATTGGCGGAATGCGTGCATAGTGCCATTGTACAAAGGCAAAGGGGATAAGAGTGAGTGCTCAAATTACAGAGGTATAAGTTTGTTGAGTATTCCTGGTAAATTATATGGGAGTGTATTGATTGAGAGGGTGAAGGCATGTACAGAGCATTAGATTGGGGAAGAGCAATGTGGTTTTAGAAGTGGTAGAGGATGTGTGGATCAGGTGTTTGCTTTGAAGAATGTATGTGAGAAATACTTAGAAAAGCAAATGGATTTGTATGTAGCATTTATGGATCTGGAGAAGGCATATGATAGAGTTGATAGAGATGCTCTGTGGAAGGTATTAAGATAATATGGTGTGGGAGGAAAGTTGTTAGAAGCAGTGAAAAGTTTTTATCGAGGATGTAGGGCATGTGTACGTGTAGGAAGAGAGGAAAGTGATTGGTTCTCAGTGAATGTAGGTTTGCGGCAGGGGTTTGTGATGTCTCCATGGTTGTTTAATTTGTTTATGGATGGGGTTGTTAGGGAGGTAAATGCACGAGTTTTGGAAAGAGGGGCAAGTATGAAGTCTGTTGGGGATGAGAGAGCTTGGGAAGTGAGTCAGTTGTTGTTCGCTGATGATACAGCGCTGGTGGGTAATTAATGTGAGAAACTGCAGAAGCTGGTGACTGAGTTTGGAAAAGTGTGTGGAAGAAGAAAGTTAAGAGTAAATGTGAATAAGAGCAAGGTTATTAGGTACAGTAGGGTTGAGGGTCAAGTCAATTGGGAGGTGAGTTTGAATGGAGAAAAACTGGAGGAAGTGAAGTGTTTTAGATATCTGGGAGTGGATCTGGCAGCGGATGGAACCATGGAAGCGGAAGTGGATCATACGGTGGGGGAGGGGGCGAAAATTCTGGGGGCCTTATAAAATGTGTGGAAGTCGAGAACATTATCTCGGAAAGCAAAAATGGTTATGTTTGAAGGAATAGTGGTTCCAACAATGTTGTATGGTTGCGAGGCGTGGGCTATGGATAGAGTTGTGCGCAGGAGGATGTATGTGCTGGAAATGAGATGTTTGAGGACAATGTGTGGTGTGAGGTGGTTTGATCGAGTGAGTAACGTAAGGGTAAGAGAGATGTGTGGAAATAAAAAGAGCGTGGTTGAGAGAGCAGAAGAGGGTGTTTTGAAGTGGTTTGGTCACATGGAGAGAATGAGTGAGGAAAGACTGACCAAGAGGATATATGTGTTGGAGGTGGAGGAAACGAGGAGAAGAGGGAGACCAAATTGGAGGTGGAAAGATGGAGTGAAAAAGATTTTGTGTGATAGGGGCCTGAACATGCAGGAGGGTGAAAGGAGGGCAAGGAATAGAGTGAATTGGAGCGATGTGGTATACCGGGGTGGACTTGCTGTCAGTGGATTGGATCGGGGCATGTGAAGCGTCTGGGGTAAACCATGGAAAGCTGTGTAGGTATGTATATTTGCGTGTGTGGACGTATGTATATACATGTGTTTGGGGGGGGGGGTTGGGCCATTTCTTTCGTCTGTTTCCTTGCACTACCTCGCAAACGCGGGAGACAGCGACAAAGTATAATAAAAAGAAAATAAAAAATATATAATATATATATATATATATATATATATATATATATATATATATATATATATATATATATATATATATATATATATATATATATATATATATATATATATATATATATATATACATATATATATATATATATATATATGTATTAATATGGGTAAAACTGAAAGTTGATGGAGAGAGGTGGGTGATTATTGGTGCATATGCACCTGGGCATGAGAAGAAAGATCATGAGAGGCAAGTGTTTTGGGAGCAGCTGAATGAATGTGTTAGTGGTTTTGATGCACGAGACCGGGTTATAGTGATGGGTGATTTGAATGCAAAGGTGAGTAATGTGGCAGTTGAGGGAATAATTGGTATACATGGGGTGTTCAGTGTTGTAAATGGAAATGGTGAAGAGCTTGTAGATTTATGTGCTGAAAAAGGACTGATGATTGGGAATACCTGGTTTAAAAAGCGAGATATACATAAGTATACTTATGTAAGTAGGAGAGATGGCCAGAGAGCGTTATTGGATAACGTGTTAATTGACAGGCGTGCGAAAGAGAGACTTCTGGATGTTAATGTGCTGAGAGGTGCAACTGGAGGGATGTCTGATCATTATCTTGTGGAGGCTAAGGTGAAGATTTGTATGGGTTTTCAGAAAAGAAGAGTGAATGTTGGGATGAAGAGGGCGGTGAGAGTAAGTGAGCTTGGGAAGGAGACCTCTGTGAGGAAGTACCAGGAGAGACTGAGTACAGAATGGAAAAAGGTGAGAACAATGGAAGTAAGGGGAGTGGGAGAGCAATGGGATGTATTTAGGGAATCAGTGATGGATTGCGCAAAAGATGTTTGTGGCATGAGAAGAGTGGGAGGTGGGATGATTAGAAAGGGTAGTGAGTGGTGGGATGAAGAAGTAAGAGTATTAGTGAAAGAGAAGAGAGAGGCATTTGGACGATTTTTGCAGGGAAAAAATGCAATTGAGTGGGAGATGTATAAAAGAAAGAGACAGGAGGTCAAGGGAAAGGTGCAAGAGGTGAAAAAAAGGGCAAATGAGAGTTGGGGTGAGAGAGTATCATTAAATTTTAGGGAGAATAAAAAGATGTTCTGGAAGGAGGTAAATAAAGTGCGTAAGACAAGGGAGCAAATGGGAACTTCAATAGAGAGCGCAAATGGGGAGGTGATAACAAGTAGTGGTGATGTTAGAAGGAGATGGAGTGAGTATTTTCAA
>NC_092269.1:19658572-19661072 GCF_036320965.1 Panulirus ornatus
GCATTTTTTCCCTGCAAAAATCGTCCAAATGCCTCTCCCTTCTCTTTCACTAATACTCTTACTTCTTCATCCCACCACTCACTACCCTTTCTAATCAACCCACCTCCCACTCTTCTCATGCCACAAGCATCTTTTGCGAAATCCATCACTGATTCCCTAAATACATCTCATTCCTCCCCAACTCCACTTACTTCCATTGTTCTCACCTTTTTCCATTCTGTACTCAGTCTCTCCTGGTACTTCCTCACACAAGTCTCCTTCCCAAGCTCACTTACTCGCACCACCCTCTTCACCCCAACATTCACTCTTTTTTTCTGAAAACCCATACAAATCTTCACCTTAGCTTCCACAAGATAATGATCAGACATCCCTCCAGTTGCACCTCTCAGCGCATTAACATCCAAAAGTCTCTCTTTCGCGCGCCTGTCAATTAACACGTAATCCAATAACGCTCTCTGGCCATCTCTCCTACTTACATACATATACTTATGTATATCTCGCTTTTTAAACCAGGTACTCCCAATCATCAGTCCTTTGTCAGCACATAAATCTACAAGCTCTTCACCATTTCACTATATATATATATATATATATATATATATATATATATATATATATTTTATTTTTTTTTGCTTTGTCGCTGTCTCCCGCGTTTGCGAGGTAGCGCAAGGATTCAGACGAAAGAAATGGCCCAATCCTCCTCTATACACATGTATATAAACACGTCCAAACACGCAAATATACATACCTACACAGCTTTCCATGGTTTACCCCAGACGCTTCACATGCCTTGATTCAATCCACTGACAGCACGTCAACCCCGGTATACCATATCGATCCAATTCACTCTATTCCTTGCCCTCCTTTCACCCTCCTGCATGTTCAGGCCCCGATCACACAAATTCTTTTTCACTCCATCTTTCCACCTCCAGTTTGGTCTCCCTCTTCTCCTCATTCCCTCCACCTCCGAAACATATATCCTCTTGCTCAATCTTTCCTCACTCATTCTCTCCATGTGCCCAAACCATTTCAAAACACTCTCTTTTGCTCTCTCAACCACGCTCTTTTTATTTCCACACATCTCTTTTACCCTTACGTTACTTACTCGATCAAGTCACCTCACACCACACATTGTCCTCAAACATCTCATTTCCAGCACATCCATCCTCCTGCGCACAACTCTATCCATAGCCCACACCTCGCAACCATACAACATTGTTGGAACCACTATTCCTTCAAACATACCCATTTTTGCTTTCCGAGATAATGTTCTCGACTTCAACACATTCTTCAAGGCTACCAGAATTTTTGCCCCCTCCCCCACCCTATCATCCACTTCCGCTTCCATGGTTCCATCCGCTGCCAGATCCACTCCCAGATATCTAAAACACTTTACTTCCTCCAGTTTTTCTCCATTCAAACTTACCTCCCAATTGACTTGACCCTCAACACAACTGTACCTAATAACATTGCTCTTATTCACATTTACTCTTAACTTTCTTCTTTCACACACTTTACCAAACTCAGTCACCAGCTTCTGCAGTTTCTCACATGAATCAGCCACCAGCGCTGTATCATCAGCGAACAACAACTGACTCACTTCCCAAGCTCTATCATCCCCAACAGACTTCATACTTGCCCCTCTTCCCAAAACTCTTGCATTCACCTCCCTAACAACCCCATCCATAAACAAATTAAACAACCATGGAGACATCACACACCCCTGCCGCAAACCTATATTCACTGAGAACCAATCACTTTCTTCTTTTCCTACACGTACACATGCCTTACATCCTCGATAAAAACTTTTCACTGCTTCTAACAACTTGCCTCCCACACCATATATTCTTAATACCTTCCACAGAGCATCTCTGTCAACTCTATCATATGCCTTCTCCAGATCCATAAATGCTACATAAAAATCCATTTGCTTTTCTAAGTATTTCTCACATACATTCTTCAAAGCAAACACCTGATCCACACATCCTCTACCACTTCTAAAACCACACTGCTCTTCCCCAATCTAATGCTCTGTACAAGCCTTCACCCTCTCAATCAATGCCCTCCCAAATAATTTACCAGGAATACTCAACAAACTTATACCTCTGTAATTTGAGCACTCACTCTTATCCCCTTTGCCTTTGTACAATGGCACTCTGCACGCATTCCGCCAATCCTCAGGCACCTCACCATGAGTCATACATACATTAAATAACCTAACCAACCAGTCAATAATACAGTCACCCCTTTTTTTAATAAATTCCACTGCAATATATATATATATATATATATATATATATATATATATATATATATATATATATATATATATATATATATATATATATATATATATATATATATATATATATATATATATATAACCTCCCCATTTCCGCCCTTCACTTATGTTCCCATTTGCTCCCTTGCCTTACGCATTTTATTTACTTCCTTCCAGAACATCTTTTTATTCTCCCTAAAATTTAATGATACTCTCTCA
>NC_092269.1:19666072-19693572 GCF_036320965.1 Panulirus ornatus
TATTTAGGGAATCAGTGATGGATTGCGCAAAAGATGCTTGTGGCATGAGAAGAGTGGGAGGTGGGTTAATTAGAAAGGGTAGTGAGTGGTGGGATGAAGAAGTAAGATTATTAGTGAAAGAGAAGAGAGAGGCATTTGGACGATTTTTGCAGGGAAAAAATGCAATTGAGTGGGATATGTATAAAAGAAAGAGACAGGAGGTCAAGAGAAAGGTGCAAGAGGTGAAAAAAAGGGCAAATGAGAGTTGGGGTGAGAGAGTATCATTAAATTTTAGGGAGAGTAAAAAGATGTTCTGGAAGGAGGTAAATAAAGTGCGTAAGACAAGGGAGGAAATGGGAACTTCAGTGAAGGGTGCAAATGGGGAGGTGATAACAAGTAGTGGTGATGTGAGAGGAGATGGAGTGAGTATTTTGAAGGTTTGTTGAATGTGTTTGATGATAGAGTGACAGATATAGGGTGTTTTGGTCGAGGTGGTGTGCAAAGTGAGAGGGTTAGGGAAAATGATTTGGTAAACGGAGAAGAGGTAGTAAAAGCTTTGCGGAAGATGAAAGCCGGCAAGGCAGCTGGTTTGGATGGTAATGCAGTGGAATTTATTAAACAAAGGGGGTGACTGTATTACTGACTGGTTGGTAAGGTTATTTAATGTATGTATGACTCATGGTGAGGTGCCTGAGGATTGGCGGAATGCCTGCATAGTGCCATTGTACAAAGGCAAAGGGGATAAGAGTGAGTGCTCAAATTAGAGAGGTATAAGTTTGTTGAATATTCCTGGTAAATTATGTGGGAGGGTATTGATTGAGAGGGTGAAGGCATGTACAGAGCATCAGATTGGGGAAGAGCATTGTGGTTTCAGAAGTGGTAGAAGATGTGTGGATCAGGTGTTTGCTTTGAAGAAGGTATGTGAGAAATACTTAAAAAAGCAAATGGATTTGTATGTAGCATTTATGGATCTGGAGAAGGCATATGATAGAGTTGATAGAGATGCTCTGTGGAAGGTATTAAGAATATATGGTGTGGGAGGCAAGTTGTTAGAAGCAGTGAAAAGTTTTTATCGAGGATGTAAGGCATGTGTACGTGTAGGAAGAGAGGAAAGTGATTGGTTCTTAGTGAATATAGGTCTGCGGCAGGGGTTTGTGATGTCTACGCGGTTGTTTAATTTGTTTATGGATGGGGTTGTTAGGGATGTGAATGCAAGAGTTTTGGAAAGAAGGGCAAGTATGAAGTCTGTTGGGGATGAGAGAGCATGGGAAGTGAGTCAGTTGTTGTTCGCTGATGATACAGCGCTGGTGGCTGATTCATGTGAGAAACTGTAAAAGCTGGTGACTGAGTTTGGTAAAGTGTGTGAAAGAAGAAAGTTAAGAGTAAATGTGAATAAGAGCAAGGTTATTAGGTACAGTAGGGTTGAGGGTCAAGTCAATTGGACGGTAAGTTTCAATGGAGAAAAACTGGAGGAAGTAAAGTGTTTTAGATATCTGGGAGTGGATCTGGCAGCGGATGGAACCATGGAAGCGGAAGTAGATCATAGTGTGTGGGACGGGGTGAGAATGCTGGGAGCCTTGAAGAATGTGTGGAAGTCGAGAACATTATCTGGGAAAGCAAAAATGGGTATGTTTGAAGGAATAGTGGTTCCAACAATGTTGTATGGTTGCGAGGCATGGGCTATGGATAGAGTTGTGCGCAGGAGGATGGATGTGCTAGAAATGAGATGTTTGAGGACAATATGTGGTATGAGGTTGTTTGATCGAGTAAGTAACGTAAGGGTAAGAGAGATTTGTGGAAATAAAAAGAGCGTGGTTGAGAGAGCAGAAGAGGGTGTTTTGAAATGGTTTGGGCACATGGAGAGAATGAGTGAGGAAAGATTGACCAAGAGGATATATGTGTCGGAGGTGGAGGGAACGAGGAGAAGTGGGAGACCAAATTGGAGGTGGAAACATGGAGTGAAAAAGATTTTGTGTGATCGGGGCTTGAACATGCAGGAGGGTGAAAGGAGGGCAAGGAATAGAGTGAATTGAATCGATGTGGTATACAGGGGTTGACGTGCTGTCAGTGGATTGAATCAGGGCATGTGAAGCGTCTTGGATAAACCATGGAAAGCTGTGTAGGTATTTTTATTTGCGTGTGTGGATGTATGGATATACATGTGTATGGGGGGTGGGTTGGGCCACTCCTTTCGTCTGTTTCCTTGCGCTACCTCGCAAACGCGGGAGACAGCGACAAAGCAAAAAAAAAAGACAATATATATATATATATATATATATATATATATATATATATATATATATATATATATAGGGGATTAAGAATACTTCCCACGTATTCACTGCGTGTCGTAGAAGGCGACTAAAAGGGGAGGGAGCGGATCCTGGATATCCTCCCCTCTCGTTTTTTTTTTTTTAATTTTCCAAAAGAAGGAACAGAGTGGGCGAGGTGAGGATATTCCAAAAAAGGGCCAGTCCTCTGTTCTTAACGCTACCTCGTTAACCTGGGAAATGGCGAATAGTTTAAAAGAAAAAAGAAAGATGTATGTATGTTTTTTTTTTTTTCAAAGAAGGAACATAGAAGGGGTATTATGTGAGGATATTCCCTCAAGGGCCCAGTCCTCTGTTCTTAAAGCTAAAACGCTAACGCGGGAAATGGCGAATAGTTTGAAGGAAAAAAAAAAGAAAAAAAAAAAAAAAAAATATATATATATATATATATATATATATATATATATATATATATATATATATATATAGATGATAGAGTGGCAGATATAGGGTGTTTTGGTCGAGGTGGTGTGCAAAGTGCGAGGGTTAGGGAAAATGAGTTGGTAAACAGAGAAGAGGTAGTAAAAGCTTTGCCGAAGATGAAAGCCGGCAAGGCAGCAGGTTTGGATGGTATTGCAGTGGAATTTATTAAAAAAGGGGGTGACTGTACTTTTGACTGGTTGGTAAGGTTATTTGATGTGTGTATGACTCATGGTGAGGTGCCTGAGGATTGGCGGAATGCGTGCATAGTGCCATTGTACAAAGGCAAAGGGGATAAGAGTGAGTGCTCAAATTACAGAGGTATAAGTTTGTTGAGTATTCCTGGCAAATTATATGGGAGGGTATTGATTGAGAGTGTGAAGGCATGTACAGAGCACCAGATTGGGGAAGAGCAGTGTGGTTTCAGAAGTGGTAGAGGATGCGTGGATCAGGTGTTTGCTTTGAAGAATGTATGTGAGAAATACTTAGAAAAGCGAATGGATTTGTATGTAGCATTTATGGATCTGGAGAAGGCATATGATAGAGTTGATAGAGATGCTCTGTAGAAGGTATTAAGAATTCATGGTGTGGGAGGCAAGTTGTTAGAAGCAGTGAAAAGTTTTTATCGAGGATGTAAGGCATGTGTACGTGTAGGAAGAGAGGAAAGTGATTGGTTCTCAGTGAATGTAGGTTTGCGGCAGGGGTGTGTGATGTCTCCATGGTTGTTTAAATTTGTTTATGGATGCGGTTGTTAGGGAGGTGAATGCAAGAGTTTTGGAAAGAGGGGCAAGGATGAAGTCTGTTGGGGATGAGAGAGCTTAGGAAGTGAGTCAGTTGTTGTTCGCTGATGATACAGCGCTGGTGGCTGATTCATGTGAGAAACTGCAGAAGCTGGTGACTGAGTTTGGTAAAGTGTGTGAAAGAAGAAAGTTAAGAGTAAATGTGAATAAGAGCAAGGTTATTAGGTATAGTAGGGTTGAGGGTCAATTCAATTGGGAGGTGAGTTTGAATGTAGAAAAACTGGAGGAAGTGAAGTGTTTTAGATATCTGGGAGTGGATCTGTCAGCGGATGGAACCATGGAAGCGGAAGTGGATTATAGGGTGGGGGAGGGGGTGAAAATTCTGGGAGCCTTGAAGAATGTGTGGAAGTCGAGAACATTATCTCGGAAAGCAAAAATGGGTATGTTTGAAGGAATAGTGGTTCCAACAATGTTGTATGGTTGCGAGGCGTGGACTATGGATAGAGTTGTGCGCAGGAGGATGGATGTGCTGGAAATGAGATGTTTGAGGACAATGTGTGGTGTGAGGTGGTTTGATCGAGTAAGTAGCGTAAGGGTAAGAGAGATGTGTGGAAATAAAAAGAGCGTGGTTGAGAGAGCAGAAGAGGGTGTTTTGAAATGGTTTGGTCACATGGAGAGAATGAGTGAGGAAAGATTGACCAAGAGGATATATGTGTCGGAGGTGGAGGGAACGAGGAGAAGAGGGAGACCAAATTGGAGGTGGAAAGATGGAGTGAAAAGGATTTTGTGTGATCGGGGCCTGAACATGCAGGAGGGTGAAAGGAGGGCAAGGAATAGAGTGAATTGGAGCGATGTGGTATACAGGGGTTGACGTGCTGTCAGTGGATTGAATCAAGGCATGTGAAGCGTCCGGGGTAAACCATGGAAAGCTGTGTAGGTATGTATATTTGCGTGTGTGGACGTGTGTATGTACATGTGTATGGGGGGGGGTTGGGCCATTTCTTTCGTCTGTTTCCTTGCGCTACCTCGCAAACGCGGGAGACAGCGACAAAGTATAAAAAAAAAAAAAAAATGTATATACCAGCAGCTACAAGGAAGGGTTCTCGCGATGTATGGGCGTAGTAGAGCAAGCCCTGGGTAAGGCGGGGAAGGAGACGCTTAGAGAGCGCCTCCTGACACACCTGCAGACGTGTCTGCAGTCGCTTCAGCCGCTCACACCACACCCAAACGCTGACGACACTCACCTGCCAAGCTAGGACGCATCAGAGGGACTTTCTGGTGCACCTGTCACGCCGGCCGTCAAGAGTGAGGGCAGCACCAGCAGAGAAGGAGGACCCCGACGGACACCTGTGCCCACCCGCCTTCCCACTGGGGGTGTCGCTTTCCTGGTGCAGGGCGGGATTGACCCCAGCCTTCTCCTGCCTCAGGACTACAAGGTAGTGCTAGCCAAGCCTAGCCCGTCCTCCTGCGCCTCTCAGTGTCAAGCAGATCCTTCATCATCACCATCCGAGCCTTCGGTTGTCACCTCCACAGCAGCGACCCAGTGTTCCAATACCTCGTCAACCAAGTCCACCTCAGGATCCTTGCCTACCCAGTGCCCGCCCACCACCACAACCAAGCCTACCCAGTGCCCGCCCACCACCACAACCAAGCCTACCCAGTGCCCGCCCACCACCACAACCAAACCTACCCAGTGCCCGCCCACCACCACAACCAAGCCTACCCAGTGCCCGCCCACCACCACAACCAAGCCTACCCAGTACCCGCCCACCACCACAACCAAGCCTACCAGTGCCTGCCCACCTCCACAACCAAACCTAACCAGGGCCAACCCACCACCACAACCCAGTGCTCGCCAACTACCACAAGTCTGTTGACAAAGTGCTCACCAAATTCTACGTCCATGTCCACCCAGTGTCCACCTGTTCCACCTACATCCACTCAGTGCTCACCTTCACCTATAGCCACCCAATGCCCACCTACTCCACCCCTATCCACACAATGCCCACCTACTCCACCTCTATCCACCCAGTGCCCACCTACTTCACCTTTATCCTCTCAGTGCCCACCTACTCCTCCTACATCTACCCATTGCCCACCAACTCCCTCTATATCCACCCATTGCCCACGTACTCCCCCTATATCCACCCAGTGCCCACCTACTCCACCCCTATCCACCCAGTGCCCACTTACTCCCCCCTGAATTTCCCCAGTGCCCACCAACTCCACCTATATCCACCCAATACCCACCTACCCCACTTATATCCACTCAGTCCTCGAGCACGTCTACACTCGCATCTACCCAGTACCCACCATCATCCACAAATCATTCCACATCCACCATATCCATCCAGTACCCACCCACATCTATCCTCACCCAGTGTTCATCCATCGCCACACTCACACAGCATCCTCCAGACCCAAGGGCATCATCAGACCAGGGACAACCCTCACCTTCCGTGTTGACCTACTATAACCCCGCCCACGCTGCACACATCCCACCCAAGACCACGCCCAGCGTCTCGCCACAGACGCCCCTCCACCACCCATGCCAGCTACAGGCGGTGTATAGGGAGGAAGAGATGGATACTGACGAAGACTACGAAGGAGAGATCGAAGTGGATAACGATGAACCTTACGATCTGAGCATGAGACGGATGTGGCGCCCCTGGTGAGCTTGGCAGCCTTGGAGAGCGAGGTAGTCTCGCTGAGCCCAGCGTATTACCAGTTTTCTAAGATGCGACGTCGACCCTGGTGAGATAAGTGATCTTGGGTGAGCTAAGCTGTGTTGGTGAGCTGATTAGTATTTGGTATCAGTTGAGATCAGTGACGTAAAGCTGAGTGATCAGAATAATGTCACTGATATATGTGTATCTTGGACGAGCCTGAGGTGACTACAGTGGAGTGAGCGTGTGATGGTGTTGGCAAGGATAATATATATATATATATATATATATATATATATATATATATATATATATATATATATATATATATATATATATATATATATATATATATATATATATATATATTTATATATATATATATATCCCTGGGGATAGGGGAAAAAGAATACTTCCCACGTATTCCCTCCGTGTCGTAGAAGGCGACTAAAAGGGAAGGGAGCAGGGGGCTGGAAATCCTCCCCTCTCACTTTTTTTTTTTTTTTTTTTTAATTTTCCAAAAGAGGGAAAAGAGAAGGGGCCCAGGTGAGGATATTCCCTCAAGGGCCCAGTCCTCTGTTGTCAACGCTACCTCGCTAATGCGGGAAATGGCGAATAGTATGAAAAAAAAAAAAAGATATATATATATATATATATATATATATATATATATATATATATATATATATTCTTTTTTTTTTTTTTTTTTCTGCTTTGTCGCTGTCTCCCGCGTTTGCGAGGTAGCGCAAGGAAACAGACTAAAGAAATGGCCCAACCCACCCCCATACACATGTATATACATAAGTCCACACACGCAGATATACATACCTACACAGCTTTCCATGGTTTACCCCAGACAGTTCAAATGCCCTGATTCAATCCACTGACAGCACGTCAAACCCGGTATACCACATCGCTCCAATTCACTCTATTCCTTGCCCTCCTTTCACCCTCCTGCATGTTCAAGCCCCAATCACACAAAATCTTTTTCACTCCATCTTTCCACCTCCAATTTGGTCTCCCTCTTCTCCTCGTTCCCTCCACCTCCGACACATATATCCTCTTGGTCAATCTTTCCTCACTCATTCTCTCAATGTGCCCAAACAATTTCAAAACACCATCTTCTGCTCTCTCAACCACGCTCTTTTTATTTCCACACATCTCTCTTACCCTTACGTTACTTACTCGATCAAAACAACATCACACCACACATTGTCCTCAAACATCTCATTTCCAGCACATCCATCCTCCTGCGCACCACTCTATCCATAGCCCACGCCTCGCAACCATACAACATTGTTGGAACCACTATTCCTTCAAACATACCCATTTTTGCTTTCCGAGATAATGTTCTCGACTTCCACACATTCTTCAAGGCTCCCAGAATTTTCGGCCCCTCCCCCATACTATGATCCACTTCCGCTTCCATGGTTCCATCCGCTGCCAGATCCACTCCCAGATATCTAAAACACTTTACTTCCTCCAGTTTTTCTCCATTCAAACTCACCTCCCAATTGACTTGACCCTCAACCCTACTGTACCTAATAACCTTGCTCTTATTCACATTTACTCTTAACTTTCTTCTTTCACACACTTTACCAAACTAAGTCACCAGCTTCTGCATTTTCTCACATGAATCAGCCACCAGCGCTGTATCATCAGCGAACAACAACTGACTCACTTCCCAAGCTCTCTCATCCCCAACAGACTTCATACTTGCCCCTCTTTCCAAAACTCTTGCATTCACCTTCCTAACAACCCCATCCATAAACAAATTAAACAACCATGGAGACATCACACACCCCTGCCGCAAACCTACATTCAATGAGAACCAATCACTTTCCTCTCTTCCTGCACGTACACATGCCTTACATCCTCGATAAAAACTTTTCACTGCTTCTAACAACTTGCCTCCCACACCATATATATATATATATATATATATATATATATATATATATATATATATATATATATATATATATATATATATATATTTATATATATATATATATATATATATATATATATATATATATATATATATATATATATTCTGATGTTACAGAGTCATGAGCTGGGACACAGTTGGGCAGAGAGGAAAGCCACAGATCTTGTATATATATATATATATATATATATATATATATATATATATATATATATATATATATATATATATATATATATATATATATATATATATATATATATATATATATATATATATATATATATATATATATATATATATATATATATATATATATATATATATATATATTTATATATATATATATATATATATATATATATATATATATATATATATATATATATATATATATATATATATATATATATATATATATATATATATATATAAATATATATATATATATATATATATATATATATATATATATATATATATATATATATATATATATATATATATATATATATATATATATATATATATATATATATATATATATATATATATATATATATATATATATATATATATATATATATATCCCTAGGGATAGGGGAGAAAGAATACTTCCCACGTATTCCCTGCGTGTCGTAGAAGGCTACTAAAAGGGAAGGGAGCGGGGGGCGGGAAATCCTCCCCTCTCGTTTTTTTTTTTTTTTTATTTTCCAAAAGAAGGAACAGAGAAGGGGGCCAGGTGAGGATATTCCCTCAAAGGCCCAGTCTCTGTTCTTAACGCTACCTCGATATCGCGGGAGGGCAAGGAATAGAGTAAATTGGAGCAATGTGGTATACCGGGGTTGACGTGCTGTCAGTGGATTGAATCGGGGCATTTGAAGCGTCTGGGTAAACCATGGAAAGCTGTGTAGGTATGTATATATATATACATATATTCTTTTTTTTTTGCCGCTGTCTCCCGCGCAAGGAAACAGACGAAAGAAATGGCCCAACCCACCCCCATACACATGTATATACATACGTCCACACACGCATATATACATACCTACACAGCTTTCCATGGTTTAACCCACACGCTTCACATGCTCTGATTCAATCCACTGACAGCACGTCAACCCCGGTATACCACATCGATCCAATTCACTCTATTCCTTGCCCTCCTTTCACCCTCCTGCATGTTCAGGCCCCGATCACACAAAATCTTTTTCACTCCATCTTTCCACCTCCAATTTGGTCTCCAACTTCTCCTCGTTCCCTCCACCTCCGACACATATATCCTCTTGGTCAATCTTTCCTCACTCATTCTCTCCATGTGCCCAAACCATTTCAAAACACCCTCTTCTGCTCTCTCAACCACGCTCTTTTTATTTCCACACATCTCTCTTACCCTTACGTTACTTACTCGATCAAACCTCCTCACACCACACATTGTCCTCAAACATCTCATTTCCAGTACATCCATCCTCCTGCGCACAATTTTATCCATAGCCCACGCCTCGCAACCATACAACATTGTTGGAACCACTATTCCTTCAAATATACCCATTTTTGCTTTCCGAGATAATGTTCTCGACTTCCACACATTCTTCAAGGCCCCCAGAATTTTCGCCCCCTCCCCCACCCAATGATCCACTTCCGCTTCCATGGTTCCATCCGCTGCCAGATCCACTCCCAGATATCTAAAACACTTTACTTCCTCCAGTTTTTGTCCATTCAAACTTACCTCCCAATTGACTTGACCCTCAACCCTACTGTACCTAATAACCTTGCTCTTATATACATTTACTCTTAACTTTCTTCTTTCACACACTTTACCAAACTCAGTCACCAGCTTCTGCAGTTTCTCACATGAATCCGCAACCAGCGCTGTATCATCAGCGAACAACAACTGACTCACTTCCCAAGCTCTATCATTACCAACAGACTTCATACTTGCCCCTCTTTCCAAAACTCTTGCATTCACCTCCCTAACAACCCCATCCATAAACAAATTAAACAACCATGGAGACATCACACACCCCTGCCGCAAACCTACATTCATTGAGAACCAATCACTTTCCTCTCTTCCTACACGTACACATGCCTTACATCCTCGATAAAAACTTTTCACTGCTTCTAACAACTTGCCTCCCACACCATATATTCGTAATACCTTCCACAGAGCATCTCTATCAACCCTATCATATGCCTTTTCCAGTTCCATAAATGCTACATACAAATCCATTTGCTTTTCTAAGTATTTCTCATATACATTCTTCAAAGCAAACACCTGATCCACACATCCTCTACCATTTCTGAAACCACACTGCTCTTCCCCAATCTGATGCTCTGTACATGCCTTCACCCTCTCAATCAATACCCTCCCATATAATTTACCAGGAATACTCAAAAAACTTTTTTTTTTTTTTTTTTTTGCTTTGTCGCTGTCTCCCACGTTTGCGAGGTAGCGCAAAGAAACAGACGAAAGAAATGGCCCAACCCACCCCCATACACATGTATATACATACGTCCACACACGCAAATATACATACCTACACAGCTTTCCATGGTTTACCCCAGTCGCTTCACATGCCTTGATTCAATCCACTGACAGCACGTCAACCCCGGTATACCACATCCCTCCAATTCACTCTATTCCTTGCCCTCCTTTCACCCTCCTGCATGTTCAGGCCCCGATCACACAAAATCTTTTTCACTCCATCTTTACACCTCCAATTTGGTCTCCCTCTTCTCCTCGTTCCCTCCACCTCCAACACACATATCCTCTTGGTCAATCTTTCCTCACTCATTCTCTCCATGTGCCCGAACCATTTCAAAACACCCTCTTCTGCTCTCTCAACCACGCTCTTTTTATTTCCACACATCTCTCTTACCCTTACGTTACTTACTCGATCAAACCACCTCACACCACACATTGTCCTCAAACATCTCATTTCCAGCACATCCATCCTCCTGCGCACAACTCTATCCATAGCCCACGCCTCGGAACCATACAACATTGTTGGAACCACTATTCCTTCAAACATAACCATTTTTGATTTCCGAGATAATGTTCTCGACTTCCACACATTCTTCAAGGCTCCCAGAATTTTCGCCCCCTCCCCCACCCTATGATCCACTTCCGCTTCCATGGCTCCATCCGCTGCCAGATCCACTCCCAGTTTCTAAAACACTTCACTTCCTCCAGTTTTTCTCCATTCAAACTCACCTCCCAATTGACTTGACCCTTCAACCCTACTGTACCTAATAACCTTGCTCTTATTCACATTTACTCTTAACTTTCTTCTTTCACACACTTTACCAAACTCAGTCACCAGCTTCTGCAGTTTCTCACATGAATCAGCCACCAGCGCTGTATCATCAGCGAACAACAACTGACTCACTTACCAAGCTCTCTCATCCCCAACAGACTTCATACTTGCCCCTCTTTCCAAAACTCTTGCATTCACCTCCCTAACAACCCCATCCATAAACAAATTAAACAACCATGGAGACATCACACACCCCTGCCGCAAACCGACATTCACTGAGAACCAATCACTTTCCTCTCTTCCTACACGTACACATGCCTTACATCCTCGATAAAAACTTTTCACTGCTTCTAACAACTTGCCTCCCACACCATATATTCTTAATACCTTCCACAGAGCATCTCTATCAACTCTATCATATGCCTTCTCCAGATCCATAAATGCTACATATAAATCCATTTGATTTTCTAAGTATTTCTCACATACATTCTTCAAAGGAAACACCTGATGCACACATCCTCTACCACTTCTGAAACCACACTGCTCTTCCCCAATCTGATGTTCTGTACATGCCTTCACCCTCTCAATCAATATCCTCCCATATAATTTACCAGGAATACTCAAAAAACTTATACCTCTGTAATTTGAGCACTCACTCTTATTCCCTTTGCCTTTGTACAATGGCACTATGCACGCATTCCGCCAATCCTCAGGCACCTCACCATGAGTCATACATACATTAAATAACCTTACCAACCAGTCAACAATACACTCACCAACTTTTTTTGATAAATTCCACTGCAATACCATCCAAACCTGCTGCCTTGCCGGCTTTCATCTTCCGCAAAGCTTTTACTACCTCTTCTCTGTTTACCAAATCATTTTCCCTAACCCTCTCACTTTGCACACCACCTCGACCAAAACACCCAATATCTGCCACTCTATCATCAAACACATTCAACAAACCTTCAAAATACTCACTCCATCTCCTTCTGACAACACCACTACTTGTTATCACCTCCCCATTTACGCCCTTCACTGAAGTTCCCATTTGCTCCCTTGTCTTACGCACTTTATTTACCTTCTTCCAGAACATCTTTTTATTCTCCCTAAAATTTAATGATACTCTCTCACCCCAACTTTCATTTGCCCTTTTTTTCACCTCTTGCACCTTTCTCTTGACCTTTTTTCTCTTTCTTTTATACATCTCCCACTCATTTTTATTTTTTCCCTGCAACAAACTTATACCTCTTATATATATATATATATATATATATATATATATACATATATATATATATATATATATATATATATATATATATATATATATATATATATATATTTTTTTTTTTTTATACCTCGTCGCTGTCTCCCGCGTTTGCGAGGTAGCGCAAGGAAACAGACCAACGAAATGGCCCAACCCCCCCCATACACATGTACATACACACGTCCACACACGCAAATATACATACCTACACAGCTTTCCATGGTTTACCCCGGACGCTTCACATGCCCCGATTCAATCCACTGACAGCACGTCAACCCCTGTATACCACATCGCTCCAATTCACTCTATTCCTTGCCCTCCTTTCACCCTCCTGCATGTTCAGGCCGCGATCACACAAAATCCTTTTCACTCCAACTTTCCACCTCCAATTTGGTCTCCCTCTTCTCCTCGTTCCCTCCATCTCCGACACAGTGAGTCAGTTGTTGTTCGCTGATGATACAGCGCTGGTGGCGGGTTCATGTGAGAAACTGCAGAAGCTGGTGACGGAGTTTGGTAAAGTGTGTGGAAGAAGAAAGTTAAGAGTAAATGTGAATTAGAGCAAGGTTATTAGGTACAGTAGGGTTGAGGGTCAAGTCAATTGGGAGGTGAGTTTGAATCGAGAAAAACTGGAGGAAGTGAAGTGTTTTAGATATCTGGGAGTGGATCTGTCAGCGGATGGAACCATGGAAGCGGAAGTGGATCATAGGGTGGGGGAGGGGGCGAAAATTTTGGGAGCCTTGAAAAATGTGTGGAAGTCGAGAACATTATCCCGGAAAGCAAAAATGGTTATGTTTGAAGGAATAGTGGTTCCAACAATGTTGTATGGTTGCGAGGCGTGGGCTATGGATAGAGTTGTGCGCAGGAGGATGGATGTGCTGGAAATGAGATGTTTGAGGACAATGTGTGGTGTGAGGTGGTTTGATCGAGTAAGTAACGTAAGGGTAAGAGAGATGTGTGGAAATAAAAAGAGCGTGGTTGAGAGAGCAGAAGAGTTTGTTTTGAAGTGGTTTGGGCACATGTACTGTACTGTACCTAATAACCTTGCTCTTATTCACATTTACTCTTAACTTTCTTCTTCCACACACTTTACCAAACTTAGTCACCAGCTTCTGCAGTTTCTCACATGAATCAGCCACCAGCGCTGTATCATCAGCGAACAACAACTGACTCACTTCCCAAGCTCTCTCATCCCCAACAGACTTCATACTTGCCCCTCTTTCCAGGACTCTTGCATTTACCTCCCTAACAACCCCATCCATAAACAAATTAAACAACCATGGAGACATCACACACCCCTGCCGCAAACCTACATTCACTGAGAACCAATCACTTTCCTCTCTTCCTACACGTACACATGCCTTACATCCTCGATAAAAACTTTTCACTGCCTCTAACAACTTGCCTCCCACACCATATATTCTTAATACCTTCCACAGAGCATCTCTATCAACTCTATCATATGCCTTCTCCAGATCCATAAATGCTACATACAAATCCATTTGCTTTTCTAAGTATTTCTCACATACATTCTTCAAAGCAAACACTCATCTTGTGAGTGTCCTACGGCCTGCTCTTCCAGGATCTACCGACACAACACAGACACTACTTGGAACACCAACAAGGACTCCATCATCAAGGAGACAGCGACAAAGTATAATAATAAGGAGCAAGGATTTGGTCACACCCATCGACAACGGTAACCTCCAGAAGACCGATTTCGACGATGAAGGCCTGCACTGTGGCTGAGAGATTGACTTGGGGAGGCAGAAGTGATATTGTGACAGTGATTGTGTCAGCGTCGCGTCGCCTCGCCGCAGTGTATCGAGGCAGACTTCCCCAGAACTTTTAAAGGGGAAGTAAATGTTTATAGTTGTGTTAATGGAGTGGTAGTTTTCATGCATGGTGTTTTTGACAAGAAAATAGTGAAGTTGGAGAAAAATGTAGCTTAGACATTGAAGCTTATTGATACAGTGGTGAAATTGATGAGAACTGCTATTGACGTTTGTGTGAATAAATTGTACATTTCCTTTTCCATAGCCAGAGGTTGAACCATTATGTGACATTATCTTTTTTCATTCATTTCAATCTAAAAGTTTGTTTTCTAAATTGTTTCTTACATTTTTCATATGTATATATATGTATGTGTGTGTGTGTGTGTGTGTATGTGCGTATGTGTGTGTATGTGTGTGTGTGTGTATATGTATATATATATGTATATTATCCCTGGGGATAGGGGTGAAAGAATACTTCCCACGTATTCCTCGCGTGTCGTAGAAAGCGACTAGAGGGGACGGGAGCGGGGGGCCGGAAATCCTCCCCTCCTTGTATTAACTTTCTAAAATGGGAAACAGAAGAAGGAGTCACGCGGGGAGTGATCATCCTCCTCGAAGGCTCAGAGTGGGGTGCCTAAATGTGTGTGGATGTAACCAAGATGTGAAAAAAGGAGAGATAGGTAGTATGTTTGAGGAAAGGAACCTGGATGTTTTGGCTCTGAGTGAAACGAAGCTCAAGGGTAAAGGGGAAGAGTGGTTTGGAAATGTCTGGGGAGTGAAGTCAGGGGTTAGTGAGAGGACAAGAGTAAGGGAAGGAGTAGCAATACTCCTGAAACAGGAGTTGTGGGAGTATGTGATAGAATGTAAGAAAGTAAATTCTCGATTAATATGGGTAAAATTGAAAGTTGATGGAGAGAGGTGGGTGATTATTGTTGCATATGCACCTGGGCATGAGAAGAAAGATCATGAGAGGCAAGTGTTTTGGGAGCAGCTGAATGAGTGTGTTAGCGGTTTTGATGCACGAGACCGGGTTATAGTGATGGGTGATTTGAATGCAAAGGTGTGTAATGTGGCAGTTGAGGGAATAATTGGTATGCATGGGGTGTTCAGTGTTGTAAATGGAAATGGTGAAGAGCTTGTAGATTTATGTGCTGAAAAAGTACTGATGATTGGGAATACCTGGTTTAAAAAGCGAGATATACATAAGTATACTTATGTAAGTAGGAGAGATGGCCAGAGAGCGTTATTGGATTACGTGTTAATTGACAGGCGTGCGAAAGAGAGACTTTTGGATGTTAATGTGCTGAGAGGTGCAACTGGAGGGATGTCTGATCATTATCTTGTGGAGGCTAAGGTGAAAATTAGTATGGGTTTTCAGAAAAGAGGAGTGAATGTTGGGGTGAAGAAGGTGGTGAGAGTGAGTGAGCTTGGGAAGGAGACCTGTGTGGGGAAGTACCAGGAGAGACTGTGTACAGAATGGAAAAAGGTGAGAACAATGGAAGTAAGGGGAGTGGGGGAGGAATGGGATGTATTTAGGGAATCAGTGATGGATTGCGCAAAAGATGCTTGTGGCATGAGAAGAGTGGGAGGTGGGCTGTTTAGAAAGGGTAGTGAGTGGTGGGATGAAGAAGTAAGAGTATTAGTGAAAGAGAAGAGAGAGGCATTTGGACGATTTGTGCAGGGAAAAAATGCAATTGAGTGGGAGAAGTATGAAAGAAAGAGACAGGAGGTCAAGAGAAAGGTGCAAGAGGTGAAGAAAAGGGCAAATGAGAGTTGGGGTGAGAGACTATCAGTAAATTTTAGGGAGAATAAAAAGATGTTCTGGAAGGAGGTAAATAGGGTGCGTAAGACAAGGGAGCAAATGGGAACTTCAGTGAAGGGCGTAAATGGGGAGGTGATAACAAGTAGCGGTGATGTGAGAAGGAGATGGAATGAGTATTTTAAAGGTTTGTTGAATGTGTCTGATGACAGAGTGGCAGATATAGGGTGTTTTGGTCGAGGTGGTGTGCAAAGTGAGAGGGTTAGGGAAAATGATTTGGTAAACAGAGAAGAGGTAGTAAAAGCTTTGCGGAAGATGAAAGGCGGCAAGGCAGCAGGTTTGGATGGTATTGCAGTGGAATTTATTAAAAAGGGGGGTGACTGTATTGTTGACTGGTTGGTAAGGTTATTTAATGTATGTATGACTCATGGTGAGGTGCCTGAGGATTGGCGGAATGCGTACATAGTGCCATTGTACAAAGGCAAAGGGGATAAGAGTGAGTGCTCAAATTACAGAGGTATAAGTTTGTTGAGTATTCCTGGTAAATTATATGGGAGGGTATTGATTGAGAGGGTGAAGGCATGTACAGAGCATCAGATTGGGGAAGAGCAGTGCGGTTTCAGAAGTGGTAGAGGATGTGTGGACCAGGTGTTTGCTTTGAAGAATGTATGTGAGAAATACTTAGAATATATATATATATATATATATATATATATATATATATATATATATATATATATATATATATATATATATATATATATATATATATATGTCTTTTTTTTTTTTTGCCGCTGTCTCCCGCGTTTGCGAGGTAGCGCAAGGAAACAGACGAAAGAAATGGCCCAACCCACCCCCATACACATGTATATACATACCTCCACACACGCAAATATACATACCTACACAGCTTTCCATGGTTTACCCCAGACGCTTCACATGCCTTGATTCAATCCACTGACAGCACGTCAAAACCGGTATACCACATCGCCCCAATTCACTCTATTCCTTGCCCTCCTTTCACCCTCCTGCATGTTCAGGCCCCGATCACACAAAATCTTTTTCATTCCATCTTTCCACCTCCAATTTGGTCTCCCTCTTCTCCTCGTTCCCTCCACCTCCGACACATATATCCTCTTGGTCAATCTTTCCTCACTCATTCTCTCCATGTACCCAAACCATTTCAAAACACCCTCTTCTGCTCTCTCAACCACGCTCTTTTTATTTCCACACATCTCTCTTACCCTTACGTTACTTACTCGAACAAACCACCTCTCACCACACATTGTCCTCAAACATCTCATTTCCAGCACATCCATCCTCCTGCGCACAACTCTATCCATAGCCCACGCCTCGCAACCATACAACATTGTTGGAACCACTATTCCTTCAAACATACCCATTTTTGCTTTCCGAGATAATGTTTTCGACTTCCACACATTCTTCAAGGCTCCCAGAATTTTCGCCCCCTCCCCCACCCTATGATCCACTTCCGCTTCCATGGTTCCATCCGCTGCCCGATCCACTCCCAGATATCTAAAACACTTCACTTCCTCCAGTTTTTCTCCATTCAAACTCACCTCCCAATTGAATTGACCCTCAACCCTACTGTACCTAATAACCTTGCTCTTATTCACATTTACTCTTAACTTTCTTCTTTCACACACTTTACCAAACTCAGTCACCAGCTTCTTCAGTTTCTCACATGAATCAGCCACCAGCGCTGTATCATCAGCGAACAACAACTGACTCACTTCCCAAGCTCTCTCATCCCCAACAGACTTCATACTTGCCCCTCTTTCCAAAACTCTTGCATTCACCTCCCTAACAACCCCATCCATAAACAAATTAAACAACCATGGAGATATCACACACCCCTGCCGCAAACCTACATTCACTGAGAACTAATCACTTTACTCTCTTCCTACACGTACACAATACGTACAATATATATATATTTATTCTTTCTTTTTTGTTTTCTTTCTTTTTTATCACCATGAACCCTTTGACGAAGTGTCCCCATGTTATAAACCTAGTATTACTTATTCTGTGCGTATTGCAGCTTCAATGCTGCTCGACACTCTGTAGCAGGAACAGGTGGAATCCCTCTGACCTAAAAAGTTCTCTGACATGACTACTCCCGTCAACTGATCATGATGCAATGTTTCTTAAGTTGGCTTTACTCTCAGGAAATACATCGCAGATATATGTGTAAGAGTTAGAGTGGCAACACCGGTCTTAAATCATTTCACCGTAAAACGATATAACTACTGTTAATGTGTGCCGGTGAACTCAACGTTGACTATATACATAAAGAAAGAGTAATGTATTAACTGTGATCGAATGGCCGTTTCTCTATTATGAGATCTGTTCAAGAGTTGAAACGTAGCAAGTATCAGCATAAGTGATAGCGTTTCGAATCCTGCTGTCGAAGGATATTGCAAGACGTGAAATTTGTTTGTTTATCAGATTATGGATACATTTATCAGTTAGAATATGTGTGATTCATATTTCATTTCGCAGTTCAGCATGAGCAACAAGGGAAACTTTCTTAGAACTTGGGCTAGTCGGGACCTCTGTGGAGGTAGAGGCATTGGGGTCATGATCCAAGAGGCGTTCGGCACGCTCCTGGGTCAGAATATCTCTCAGTGGCTGCCTAGAGCCAGCTCGAGCCGGGTGCTGGTGGCAGCCTGGCTGGTGTTCGCCTTCATCATCGGCACGGTCTACCGTGGCAACCTCACCGCCGCCCTCACACTGCCCAAGTACCCACCACGACCTGAGACTTTGGAGGAACTCGTGAATTACGTCGACAGGTAAGAAGGATACGCATTTTTGCTAAGAACTTACAGCTTGAAGAACAGGAGAGAATATTATGATTTTTGGAAATCTCTCTTTTTTTCTTTTTTTTTTTTACAGAGTCACAATGCCACCTTTTGGGAAAGACTTTAAACAGCAGTTCAAAGAATCTGGCTCAAGAACAATGGAAAAGTTGGCAGATCTTATGCACACTGGTCCCTCAGTCTTGGAAGGACTGAAGCAGGCCTTAGAGGAGGAGTAAGTTAATACGATAGACGTTTGTGGATATACATTCTTTATGGCAATATCAACTTGGTGCTTAATCTACAATAAACATGTTTATGATGAGACTGAAAAAGATGTCTTCAGTGCTTATATATATGTATATCAATCTGTAGTTAAGTAGATGAATATAGTACCATAGTAGCCTACTCACTCTTAACATATGGTTATGTTGTCTTCTGTTCTGAATGAAAAGAACTTCGGGATCGTGTTTTTTGATGTCTTTAAAACAGTATTCATCCACTGTTATCTCACCCCCAGTAACTGTGCTGCTCCGTAGGCGGCATTCAATATCGCTAATCCCCTATTAGCAAGATAGCGCCAGGAACAGATTAAGAAATGCTGTATTAACTCACAAACAATTTCTAGCTGTCATGTATAATTCACGGAATCCACAGCTCCCTATCCACCCACGTCCAGGCCCCACAGACTTTTCCATGATTTACAGACAATTCACATACCCTGTTTCAGTACATTGAAAGCATGTCGAACCCTGTGTACCACATCGTTCCAATTCATCTCATACGGTGCTCGTCTTTCACTCTCTTGTCTGTTCATGCCCCTATAGACCAAGATCTTTTCCACTCCATCCGTCTGCCTCCATTTTGGTTTCCCCGTTCTACTTGTTTTCTCAGCCTCTCACACATACGTACGTTTTGTCAACCTTTCCTCACTCATTCTCTTCAAAAGTCCAAATCATTTCAACACACTCTCTTCTGCTCTCTCAACTATAGTTTCTTTATTACCAAAAATCTCTCTTACCCTTTTATCATTTACTTAATCAAACCATGTCACACCACACATTGTCATAAAATTTGCTCACAAGAAAGAGTTCCAGTTGATAACCACTTGAAATATCTGATGGATACCTTGGACAATCTTGATTTACCTGTTCCAAATCCATTTATTACTGAACTGAAAGAATTAAATATGAAAGACTGGCTTTCAATTCTTTCGAATGAGACTGGCTTTCAATTCTTTCGAATGTAATATGCTTAGCAGTTTTGTATAGCGATGGGTAAATCTTTCACCAGTATTAAGTAAACTATATACGGAATTCTTTGCAACAAAGTTACTAAATGATGTCTTACCATATAAGGCAATTATGCTTAGCTATGTAAATGATGTTCTTTATGTTTGCCAACAAGCGAAAATTTACAGACATTACTCTCTTTACTTGATATGATTTGTGCTGGTTTCCCCGACAAGTATATTGTGCACCCCATGCTTTACTTAACAATTTTGTACCTTGTATCATATCTATAGTGTAAGTGAAAAATAATTGTATGTTACCATTATCAGATTCTATGATACAAAGGGCTAGAAACATGTTTGTTTAGAATATACAGAAAACCCGCCAATGTTTGTTAATATCAGCTCAACACGAAAAAACTAAACGATCATCATTCCAGTCGATCTTACTTATAGCATTATGCACATGCTGCCCAGAATTTATTGATTATGATTTGGAAAAAAAAATCTATTGAATAGAGAGAACTGGAACGATGTGGTATACCAAGGTCGACGTACTGTCAATGGATTGAACCAGGGCATGTGAAGCGTCTGGGGTAAACATTGGAAAGTTTTCTGGTGCCTGGATGTGGAAAGGAAGCTGTGGTTTCGGTGCATTATACATGACAGGTAGAGACTGAGTGTGAACGAATGTGGCCTTTCTTGTCTTTTCCTAGCGCTACCTCGAGCACATGAAGGGAGAAAGGGGTTGTCATATCATGTGTCGAGGAGTGGCGACGGGAATGAACAAAGGCAGACAGTATGAATTATGTAACTGTGTTTATATGTATATGTCTGTGTGTGTATATATAGTATTTATTCAGATGTATATGTGTATGTAAGTAGGAGACATGGCCAGAGAGCATTATTGGATTACGTGTTAATTGACAGTCGCGCGAAACAGAGATTTTGGATGTTGATGTGCTGAGAGTTGCAACTGGAGGGATGTCTTATCATTATCTTGTGGAGACGAAGGTGAATATTTGTATGGATTTTCAGAAAAGAAGAGGGAATGTTGGGGTGAAGAGGGTGGTGAGAGTAAGTGAGCTTGGGATGGAGACTTTTGTGAGGAAGTACCAGGAGAGACTGAGTAAAAAATGGAAAAAGGTGAGAACAAAGCAGGTAAGGGGAGTGGGGGAGGAATGGGATGCATTTAGGGAAGCAGTGATGGCTTGCGCAAAAGATGCTTGTGGTATGAGACGCGTGGGAGGTGGGTTGATTAGAAAGGGTGTAAGTGGTTGGATGAAGAAGTAAGATTATTAGTGAAAGAGAAGAGAGAGGCGTTTGGACGATTTTTGCAGGGAAAAAATGCAATTGAGTAGGAGATGTATAAAAGAAAGAGGCAGGAGGTCAAGAGAAAGGTGCAAGAGGTGAAAAAGAGGGCAAATGAGAGATGGGGTGAGAGAGTATCATTAAATTTTAGGGAGAATAAAAAGATATTCTCGAAGGAGGTAAATAAATTGCGTAAGACAAGGGAGCAGATGGGAACTTCAGTGAAGGGGGCTAATGGGGAGGTGATAACAAGTAGTGGTGATGTGACAAGGAGATAGAGTGAGTATTTTGAAGGTTTGTTGAATGTGTTTGATGATAGAGTGGCAGATATAGGGTGTTTTGGTCGAGGTGGTGTTCAAAGTGAGAGGGTTAGGGAAAATGATTTGGTAAACAGGGAAAGGTACTAAAAGCTTTCCGGAAGATGAAAGCCGGCAAGGCAGCAGGTTTGGATGGTATTGCAGTGGAATTTATTAAAAAAGGGGGTGACTGTATTGTTGACAGGTTGGTAAGGTTATTTAATGTATGTATGACTCGTGGTGAGGTGCTTGAGGATTGGCGGAATTCTTGCATAGTGCCATTGTACAAAGGCAAAGGGGATAAGAGTGAGTGCTCAAATTACAGAGGTATAAGTCTGTTGAGTATTCCTGGGAAATTATATGGGAGGGTATTGATTGAGAGGGTGAAGGCATGTACAGAGCATCAGATTGGGGAAGAGCAGTGTGTTTTCAGAAGTGGTAGAGGATGTGTGGATCATGTGTTTGCTTTGAAGAATGTATGTGAGAAATACTTAGAAAAGCAAATGGATTTGTATGTATCATTTATGGATCTGGAGAAGGCGTATCATAGAGTTGATAGAGATGCTCTGTGGAAGGTACTAAGAATATATGGTGTGGGAGGCAAGTTGTTAGAATCAGTGAAAAGCTTTTATCGAGGATGTAAGGCATGTGTACGTGTAGGACGAGAGGAGAGCGATTGGTTCTCAGTGAATGTAGGTTTGCTTCAGGGGTGTGTGATGTCTCCATGGTTGTTTTATTTGTTTATGGATGGGGTTGCTAGGGAGGTGAATGCTAGAGTTTTGGAAAGAGGGGCAAGTATGAAGTCTATTTTGGATGAGAGGGCTTGGGAAGTGAGTCATTTGTTGTTCGCTGATGATACAGCGCTGGTGGCTGATTCATGTGAGAAAATGCAGAAGGTGATGACTGAGTTTGGTAAAGTGTGTGAAAGAAGAAAGTTAAGAGTAAATGTGAATAAGAGCAAGGTTATTAGGTACAGTAGGGTTGAGGGTCAAATTAATTGGGAGGTAAGTTTGAAAGGAGAAAAACTGGAGGAAGTAAAGTGTTTTAGATATATGGGAGTGGATCTGGCAGCGGATGGAACCATGGAAGCGGAAGTGGATAATAGGGTGGGGGAGGGGGCGAAAATCCTGGGAGCCTTGAAGAATGTGTGGAAGTCGAGAACATTATCTGGGAAAGCAAAAATGGGTATGTTTGAAGGAATAGTGGTTCCAACAATGTTGTATGGTTGCGAGGCGTGGGCTATGGATAGAGTTGTGCGCAGGAGGGTGGATGTGCTGGAAATGAGATGTTTCAGGACAATGTGTGGTGTGAGGTGGTTTGATCGTGTAAGTAACGTAAGGGTAAGAGAGATATGTGGAAATAAAAAGAGCGCTGTTGAGAGAGCAGAAGAGGGTGTTTTGAAATGGTTTGGGCACATGGAGAGAATGGATGAGGAAAGATTGACCAAGAGGATATATGTGTCGGAGTTGGAGGAGAAGTGGGAGAGCAAATTGGAGGTGGAAAGATGGAGTGAAAAAGATTTTGAGTGATCGGGGCCTATACATGCAGGAGGGTGAAAGGCGTTCAACGAATATAGTGAATTGGATTGATATGGGATACCGGGGTCGACGTGCTGTCAATGGATTGAATCAGGGCATGTAAAGCGTCTGGGGTAAACCATGGAAAGTTTTGTGGGGCCTGGATGTGGAAAGGGAGCTGTGGTTTCGGGCATTATTACATGACAGCTAGAGTCTGAGTGTGAACGAAGTGGGCCTTTGTTGTCTTTTCCAATAACTACCTCACTTACATGAGGGGAGAGGGGGATGTTGTTCAATATGTGGCGAGGTGG
The DNA here is from genome assembly GCF_036320965.1 of Panulirus ornatus. Classification (NCBI taxonomy): domain Eukaryota; kingdom Metazoa; phylum Arthropoda; class Malacostraca; order Decapoda; family Palinuridae; genus Panulirus; species Panulirus ornatus. The sequence goes on from NC_092269.1 coordinate 19,689,699, forward strand.
CGATGGGAATTTATAAAAGCAGACAGTATGAATTATGTATATGTGTATATATGTATATGTGTACATGTGTATATATATGTGTGCATTAAGATATATAGGTATGTATATTTGCGTGTGTGGACGTGTATGTATATACGTGTGTATGGGGGTGGGTTGGGCCATTTCTTTTGTATGTTTCCGTGCGCTACCTCGCAAACGCGGGAGACAGCGGAAAAAAAAATACATATATATATATATATATATATATATATATATATATATATATATATATATATATTATATATATATATATATATATATATATATATATATATATATGTATATGGAAAAAAACTGGAGGAAGTGAAGTGTTTTAGATATCTGGGAGTGGATCTGGCAGCGGATGGAACCATGGAAGCGGAAGTGGATCATAGGGTGGGGGAGGGGGCGAAAATTCTGGGAGCCTTGAAAAATGTGTGGAAGTCGAGAACATTATCTCGGAAAGCAAAAATGGGTATGTTTGAAGGAATAGTGGTTCCAACAATGTTGTATGGTTGCGAGGCGTGGGCTATGGATAGAGTTGTGCGCAGGAGGATGGATGTGCTGGAAATGAGATGTTTGAGGACAATGTGTGGTGTGAGGTGGTTTGATCGAGTAAGTAACGTAAGGGTAAGAGAGATGTGTGGAAATAAAAAGAGATGTGTGGAAATAAAAAGAGAGAGCAGAAGAGGGTGTTTTGAAATGGTTTGGGCACATGGAGAGAATGAGTGAGGAAAGATTGACCAAGAGGATATATGTGTCGGAGGTGGAGGGAACGAGGAGAATAGGGAGAGCAAATTGGAGGTGGAAAGATGGAGTGAAAAAGATTTTGTGTGATCGGGGCATGAACATGCAGGAGGGTGAAAGGAGGGCAAGGAATAGAGTGAATTGGAGGGATGTGGTATACCGGGGTTGACGTGCTGTCAGTGGATTGAATCAAGGAATGTGAAGCGTCTGGGGTAAACCATGGAAAGCTGTGTGGGTATGTATGTTTGCGTGTGTGGACGTATGTATATACATGTGTATCGGGGTGGGTTGGGCCATTTCTTTCATCTGTTTCCTTGCGCTACCTAGGAAACGCGGGAGACAGCGAGGAAGCAAAAAAAAAAAACAAAAATATATATATATATATATATATATATATATATATATATATATATATATATATATATATATATATATATTTCCCTGGGGATAGGGGAGAAAGAATACTTCCCACGTATTCCCTGCGTGTCGTAGAAGGCGACTAAAAGGGAAGGGAGCGGGGGGCTGGAAATCCTCCCCTCTCGTTTTTTTTTTTTTCCAAAAGAAGGAACAGAGGAGAGGTCCAGGTGAGGATATTCCCTCAAAGGCCCAGTCCTCTGTTCCTAACGCTACCTCGCTATTGCGGGAAATAGCGAATAGTATGAAAAAAAAAAAAAAAAAAAATATATATATATATATATATATACATAGTCTCTTTTTCGCGCGCCCGTCAATTAACACGTAATCCAATAACGCTCTCTGGCCATCTCTCCTACTTACATACGTATACTTATGTATATCTCGCTTTTTAAACCAGGTATTCCCAATCAACAGTCCTTTTTTCAGCACATAAATCTACAAGCTCTTCACCATTTCCATTTACAACACTGAACACCCCATGTATACCAATTATTCCATCAACTGCCACATTACTCACCTTTGCATTCAAATCACCCATCACTATAACCCGGTCTCGTGCATCAAAACCACTAACACACTCATTCAGCTGCTCCCAAAACACTTGCCTCTCATGATTTTTCTTCTCTTGCCCAGGTGCATATGCACCAATAATCACCCATCTCTCTCCATCAACTTTCAGTTTTGCCCATATTAATCGAGAATTTACTTTCTTACATTCTATCACATACTCCAACAACTCCTGTTTCAGGAATACTGCTACTCCTTCCCTTGCTCTTGTCCTCTCACTAACCCCTGACTTTATTCCCAAGACATTCCCAAACCACTCTTGCCCTTTACCCTTGAGCTTCGTTTCACTCAGAACCAAAACATCCAGGTTCCTCTCCTCAAACATACTACCTATCTCTCCTTTTTTCACATCTTGGTTAAATCCATACACATTTAGACACCCTAGTCTGAGCCTTCGCGGAGGATGAGCACTCCCCGAGTGACTCCTTCTGTTTCCCATTTTAGAAAGTTAAAAAAATACAAGGAGGGGAGGATTTCTGGGGGGAGGGTATTGATTGAGAGAGTAAAGGCATGTACAGAGCATCAGATTGGGGAATACCAGTGTGGTTTCAGAAGTGGTAGAGGATGTGTGGATCAGGAGTTTCCTTTGAAGAATGTATGTGAGAAATACTTAGAAAAGCAAATGGATTTGTATGTAGCATTTATGGATCTGGAGAAGGCATATGATAGAGTTGATAGAGATGCTCTGTCTAAAGTATTAAGAATATATGGTGTGGGAGGCAAGTTGTTAGAATCAGTGAAAAATTTTTATGGAGGATGTAAGGCATGTGTACGTGTAGGAAGAGAGGAGAGTGATTGGTTTTCAGTGAATGTAGGTTTGCGGCAGGGGTGTGTGATGTCTCCATGGTTGTTAATTTGTTTATGGATGGGGTTGTTAGGAAGGTGAATGCAAGAGTTTTGGAAAGAGGGGCAAGTATGAAGTCTGTTGGGGATGAGAGAGCTTGGGAAGTGAGTCAGTTGTTGTTCGCTGATGATACAGCACTGGTGGCTGATTCATGTGAGAAACAGCAAAAGCTGGTGACTGAGTTTGGTAAAGTATGTGAAAGAAGAAAGTTAAGAGTAAATGTGAATAAGAGCAAGGTTATTAGGTACAGTAGGGTTGAGGGTAAAGTCAATTGGGAGGTAAGTTTGAATGGAGAAAAACTGGAGGAAGTGAAGTGTTTTAGATATCTGGGAGTGGATCTGGCAGCGGATGGAACCATGGAAGCGGAAGTGGATAATAGGGTGGGGGAGGGAGCGAAAATTCTGGGAGCCTTGAAGAATGTGTGGAAGTCGAGAACATTTTCTCGGAAAACAAAAATGGGTATGTTTGAAGGAATAGTGATTCCAACAATGTTGTATGGTTGCGAAGCGTGGGCTATTAATAGAGATTTGCGCAGGAGGATGGATGTGCTGAAAATGAGATGTTTGAGGACAATGTGTGGTGTGAGGTGGTTTGATCGAGTAAGTAACGTAAGGGTAAGAGAGATGTGTGGAAATAAAAAGAGCGTGGTTGAGAGAGCAGAAGAGGGTGTTTTGAAATGGTTTGGGCACATGGAGAGAATGAGTGAGGAAAGATTGACCAAGAGGATATATGTGTCGGAGGAGGAGGGAACGAGGAGAAGAGGGAGACCAAATTGGAGGTGGAAAGATGGAGTGAAAAAGATTTTGTGTGATCAGGGACTGAACATGCAGGAGGGTAAAAGGAGGGCAAGGAGTAGAGTGAATTGGATCGATATGGTATACCGGGGTTGACGTGCTGTCAGTGGATTGAATCAAGGCATGTGATGCATCTAGGGTAAACCATGGAAAGCTGTGTAGGTATGTATATTTGCGTGTGTGGACGTATGTATATACATGTGTATGGGGGTGGGTTGGGCCATTTCTTTCGTCTGTTTCCTTGCGCTACCTCGCAAACGCGGGAGACAGCGACATAAAAAAGAAATATATATATACATATATATATATTTTTTTAAACTATTCGCCATTTCCCGCGTTAGAGAGGTAGCGTTAAGAACAGAGGACTGGGCCTTTGTGGGATATCCTCACCTGGCCCCCCTCTGTTCCCACTTTTGGAAAACTATAAAAAAACTAGAGACCCCCTCTCCTTCCCCTTCTAGTCGCCTTCTACGACAAGCAGGGAATA
>NC_092269.1:19698572-19724496 GCF_036320965.1 Panulirus ornatus
AGCACACAAAACTTAAACCATAGCCTAATTGACACAAGCAATCTTTATCTAGTTGTTTATTAGACAGGTTTACCACAAAAGATGGGTTTGCGTTCTTGGTCCAGTCGCTGTTTTCAATAAGGTGGTCAAACTTACGATTTAGTGACACTTGTAGCCTACTGCGTTCTTTCCTTAATTCATCATAGCATTAGTCCAACATCCGGTTCTTCTAGTGTTTCGTTATTGTCATTTGAAAGGCACGTTTCTTCTCTCTTGAAATGCGAAAAGCCTCCTCCATTTCAAGTTTCTTTAATTAAATATTTTTCTTTAAAATAATATTTTGAAATTGGTCAAATGGTCGACCAGACAGCTGCAACAAACGTTGAGGTAGGACAGATCTTGGCATCACTTGTTCATCAAGGAATTTCCTAATGAATTCAAATCGTAACTTCAGTTGGTGAGCCTTGATTAGCGATTTGGAGAAAGCAGTAAGGAAAGGAGAAATTCCAGGACAGCTTGTAGAGAAGTAATAGAAGAGCCGTGTGGAATCCATGTTGGAAAGGATCACAATTTTGTGCGTGATCAAGATATTCCTATGAGTCCACGGGGAAAATGAAACACGAAAAGTTCCCAAGTGCAATTTCGTTTAATAATCACATCATCAGGGGAGACACAAGAGAGAAATATAACAGTCAGTTGATATACATCGAAGAGACGAAGCTAGGACGCCATTTGTTAAACATGTCATTGTCCAAAACATCCAACGAGCGTTTATAAACTTATCATTTTACAAATCTTATCAACAATAAAGTTATCTAATTTGTACAGACCATCACTAATATTAAGATTATAATTCTTTGTGTATTTAATAATAGAAGATTCAATGATATTTTTCTTGGTAATAGAGTTAGAGTTAACAACTGAGATGGCGTTACTCCAGTCAATACAATGATCATAGTTTTTAACATGATTAAACAAGGCATTTGATTCTTGTCCCGTTCTTATACTATATTTATGTTGCTTAAGTCTAACAGAAAGATCCTTACCAGTCTGACCAACATAAAATTTATCACAGTGTCCACAAGGAACTTTATAAATGCAACCAAGAGAATTTTCTGGTGAATTGCTCATCAAGATATTCTTTACAGTATCATTGTTGCTAAAGGCGATATTTACATTAAAGGGTTTAAGCAAAATGGGAAGGAAAGTGAAATTATTATCAAAAGGGAGAACTAAAAGATTCTTGGTGTCAATGAAAGGTTTGGGATCAACTCTATAAAATGATTTCTTTACTAACTTAAGGGATTTATCAATAAGACATCTAGGGTACTTTAACTTAGATCCAATAGAATATATCTTCTTAAACTCATCAATAAACTCTGGACTGCAAATGCGTAATGCGCTTAACAACATAGATTGAAATGATGATAATTTAACTCTGTCATGTTGAGATGAGTAATAATGGATATATGAGCATACATTGGTGGGTTTTCTGTATATGCAAAACTTAAACTTGGTTCCTTGTCTAGAGATAGTGCAATCTAAAAATGGTAACATACCATTATTTTCATTTTCCACAGTAAATTTGATGGAAGGTACTAAATTGTTAAGTAATGGGAGAAATATATGTAAATTTTCATTTGTTTGCTAAACACAAAGAACATCATCTACATACCTAACCCAAATTGCATTAGAAGGTACGATATCCTTTAGTAATTTTGTTTAAAAAAATTCCATATAAAGATTACTTAGTACAGGTGAAAGAGGGTTACCCATTGCCATACCAGATTTTTGAGGATAACAATCTCCATTAAATTGAAATACAGTCTTTTATACACAATTTTATCAATTCAATGAAACTAGACTTTGAAACAGGCAAATGAATATCAGCCAAGGCATCAAAAAAATATTCTAAAGCGTCATCAACTTCATCAACTGGAACTTTAGTGAAAAGTGAGGAAACATGAAAGCTAACTAGTTTGAAATCAAAATTTATATTGATATTGTTTAACTTGTTGACTAAATCTATATTGTTCATGATATTAGAATTTGATACCTTACCCAATAAAAGGCTTAATAGGGACACTAACCATTTTGATGATTTATATGTGATGGAGCCCACTGACCTCACTATAGGTCTTGCTGGAAATTTTTTTTTTATGTCTTTTGATAAGTCCATACATATGTGGCAATGAAGGGGACAAAGATGACTAATTTTTGATGAGAGAAATGTTACCTTTCAACAAAAACTTCATTTCTTTATTAAGTGAGAATTAACTGCTTCTAAGGGATTTTTACTAAGTTTAGATTATGTTGTGTTATCATTTAGATCATTCATTTTAGATAAATAGTTACTTTTGTCTAAGATCATAACAGTGTTAGCCTTATCTGCTTTAGTAATATGTATATCCTTGTCTTTTTTAAGGTGTTAATAGCTCTTATGAATCTTTTATGGCAATTAGCTTCCACTGGTTTTGACAAACTGGCATGCACTAAACCCTTGCAAATATTAATATCATCATTACTTAAATTACTGTATTTTTCTTGATTACAAAAAGACTTTGTGACATCAACACAGCTGGCTTCTCTGTTTGAGCACAAAAAAATTAAATCATAGCCTAATTGACACAAGGAATCTTTATCTAGTTGTTTATTAGACAGGTTTACCAAAAAAGATGAGTTTGTGTTCTTGGTCCAGTCGCTGTTTTCAATAAGATGGTCAAACTTACTATTTAGTGACACTTGTAGCCTATTGCGTTCGTTCCTTAATTCATGATAGCAATAGTCCAACATCCGGTTCCTCCAATGTGTCGGTATTGTCATTTGAAAGTCACGTTTCTTCTCTCTTAAAATGCGAAAAGCCTCCTCCATTTCAAGTTTCTTTAATTAAATATTTTTCTTTAAAATAATATTTTGAAATTGGTCAAATGGTCGACCAGACAGGTGCAACAAACATTGAGGTAGGACAGATCTTGGCATCACTTGTTCATCAAGAAATTTTCTAATGAATTCAAATAGTAACTTCAGTTGGTGAGCCTTGATTAGCGATTTCGAGAAAGCAGTAAGGAAAGGAGAAATTCCAGGACAGCGTGTAGAGAAATAATAGAAGAGCCGTGTAGAATCCATGTTGGAAAGGATCACAATTTTGCGCGTGATCAAGATATTCCTGTGAGTCCACGGGGAAAATGAAACACGAAAAGTTCCCAAGTACACTTTCGTGTAATAATCACATCATCAGGGGAGACACAAGAGAGAAATATAACAGTCAGTTGATATACATCGAAGAGACGAAGCTAGGACGCCATTTGTTAAACATGTGATTGTCCAAAACATCCAACGAGCGTTCATAAACTTATCATTTTACAAATCTTATCAACAATAAAGTTATCTAATTTGTACAGACCATTACTAATATTAAGATTATAATTCTTTGTGTATTTAATAATAGAAGATTCAATGATATTTTTCTTGGTAATAGAGTTAGAGTTAACAACTGAGATGGCGTTACTCCAGTCAATACAATGATCATAGTTTTTAACATGATTAAACAAGGCATTTGATTCTTGTCCCGTTCTTATACTATATTTATGTTGCTTAAGTCTAACAGAAAGATCCTTACCAGTCTGACCAACATAAAATTTATCACAGTGTCCACAAGGAACTTTATAAATGCAACCAAGAGAATTTTCTGGTGAATTGCTCATCAAGATATTCTTTACAGTATCATTGTTGCTAAAGGCGATATTTACATTAAAGGGTTTAAGCAAAATGGGAAGGAAAGTGAAATTATTATCAAAAGGGAGAACTAAAAGATTCTTGGTGTCAATGAAAGGTTTGGGATCAACTCTATAAAATGGTTTCTTTACTAACTTAAGGGATTTATCAATAAGACATCTAGGGTACTTTAACTTAGATCCAATAGAATATATCTTCTTAAACTCATCAATAAACTCTGGACTGCAAATGCGTAATGCGCTTAACAACATAGATTGAAATGATGATAATTTAACTCTGTCATGTTGAGATGAGTAATAATGGATATATGAGCATACATTGGTGGGTTTTCTGTATATGCAAAACTTAAACTTGGTTCCTTGTCTAGAGATAGTGCAATCTAAAAATGGTAACATACCATTATTTTCATTTTCCACAGTAAATTTGATGGAAGGTACTAAATTGTTAAGTAATGGGAGAAATATATGTAAATTTTCATTTGTTTGCTAAACACAAAGAACATCATCTACATACCTAACCCAAATTGCATTAGAAGGTACGATATCCTTTAGTAATTTTGTTTAAAAAAATTCCATATAAAGATTACTTAGTACAGGTGAAAGAGGGTTACCCATTGCCATACCAGATTTTTGAGGATAACAATCTCCATTAAATTGAAATACAGTCTTTTATACACAATTTTATCAATTCAATGAAACTAGACTTTGAAACAGGCAAATGAATATCAGCCAAGGCATCAAAAAAATATTCTAAAGCGTCATCAACTTCATCAACTGGAACTTTAGTGAAAAGTGAGGAAACATGAAAGCTAACTAGTTTGAAATCAAAATTTATATTGATATTGTTTAACTTGTTGACTAAATCTATATTGTTCATGATATTAGAATTTGATACCTTACCCAATAAAAGGCTTAATAGGGACACTAACCATTTTGATGATTTATATGTGATGGAGCCCACTGACCTCACTATAGGTCTTGCTGGAAATTTTTTTTTTATGTCTTTTGATAAGTCCATACATATGTGGCAATGAAGGGGACAAAGATGACTAATTTTTGATGAGAGAAATGTTACCTTTCAACAAAAACTTCATTTCTTTATTAAGTGAGAATTAACTGCTTCTAAGGGATTTTTACTAAGTTTAGATTATGTTGTGTTATCATTTAGATCATTCATTTTAGATAAATAGTTACTTTTGTCTAAGATCATAACAGTGTTAGCCTTATCTGCTTTAGTAATATGTATATCCTTGTCTTTTTTAAGGTGTTAATAGCTCTTATGAATCTTTTATGGCAATTAGCTTCCACTGGTTTTGACAAACTGGCATGCACTAAACCCTTGCAAATATTAATATCATCATTACTTAAATTACTGTATTTTTCTTGATTACAAAAAGACTTTGTGACATCAACACAGCTGGCTTCTCTGTTTGAGCACAAAAAAATTAAATCATAGCCTAATTGACACAAGGAATCTTTATCTAGTTGTTTATTAGACAGGTTTACCAAAAAAGATGAGTTTGTGTTCTTGGTCCAGTCGCTGTTTTCAATAAGATGGTCAAACTTACTATTTAGTGACACTTGTAGCCTATTGCGTTCGTTCCTTAATTCATGATAGCAATAGTCCAACATCCGGTTCCTCCAATGTGTCGGTATTGTCATTTGAAAGTCACGTTTCTTCTCTCTTAAAATGCGAAAAGCCTCCTCCATTTCAAGTTTCTTTAATTAAATATTTTTCTTTAAAATAATATTTTGAAATTGGTCAAATGGTCGACCAGACAGGTGCAACAAACGTTGAGGTAGGACAGATCTTGGCATCACTTGTTCATCAAGGAATTTTCTAATGAATTCAAATAGTAACTTCAGTTGGTGAGCCTTGATTAGCGATTTCGAGAAAGCAGTAAGGAAAGGAGAAATTCCAGGACAGCGTGTAGAGAAATAATAGAAGAGCCGTGTAAAATCCATGTTGGAAAGGATCACAATTTTGCGCGTGATCAAGATATTCCTGTGAGTCCACGGGGAAAATGAAACACGAAAAGTTCCCAAGTACACTTTCGTGTAATAATCACATCATCAGGGGAGACACAAGAGAGAAATATAACAGTCAGTTGATATACATCGAAGAGACGAAGCTAGGACGCCATTTGTTAAACATGTGATTGTCCAAAACATCCAACGAGCGTTCATAAACTTATCATTTTACAAATCTTATCAACAATAAAGTTATCTAATTTGTACAGACCATTACTAATATTAAGATTATAATTCTTTGTGTATTTAATAATAGAAGATTCAATGATATTTTTCTTGGTAATAGAGTTAGAGTTAACAACTGAGATGGCGTTACTCCAGTCAATACAATGATCATAGTTTTTAACATGATTAAACAAGGCATTTGATTCTTGTCCCGTTCTTATACTATATTTATGTTGCTTAAGTCTAACAGAAAGATCCTTACCAGTCTGACCAACATAAAATTTATCACAGTTTCCACAAGGAACTTTATAGATGCAACCAAGAGAATTTTCTGGTGAATTGCTCATCAAGATATTCTTTATAGTATCATTGTTGCTAAAGGCGATATTTACATTAAAGGGTTTAAGCAAAATGGGAAGGAAAGTGAAATTATTATCAAAAGGGAGAACTAAAAGATTCTTGGTGTCAATGAAGGTTTGGGATCAACTCTATAAAATGGTTTCTTTACTAACTTAAGGGATTTATCAATAAGACATCTAGGGTACTTTAACTTAGATCCAATAGAATATATCTTCTTAAACTCATCAATAAACTCTGGACTGCAAATGCGTAATGCGCTTAGACAACATAGATTGAAATGATGATAATTTAACTCTGTCATGTTGAGATGAGTAATAATGGATATATGAGCATACATTGGTGGGTTTTCTGTATATGCAAAACTTAAACTTGGTTCCTTGTCTAGAGATAGTGCAATCTAAAAATGGTAACATACCATTATTTTCATTTTCCACAGTAAATTTGATGGAAGGTACTAAATTGTTAAGTAATGGGAGAAATATATGTAAATTTTCATTTGTTTGCTAAACACAAAGAACATCATCTACATACCTAACCCAAATTGCATTAGAAGGTACGATATCCTTTAGTAATTTTGTTTAAAAAAATTCCATATAAAGATTACTTAGTACAGGTGAAAGAGGGTTACCCATTGCCATACCAGATTTTTGAGGATAACAATCTCCATTAAATTGAAATACAGTCTTTTATACACAATTTTATCAATTCAATGAAACTAGACTTTGAAACAGGCAAATGAATATCAGCCAAGGCATCAAAAAAATATTCTAAAGCGTCATCAACTTCATCAACTGGAACTTTAGTGAAAAGTGAGGAAACATGAAAGCTAACTAGTTTGAAATCAAAATTTATATTGATATTGTTTAACTTGTTGACTAAATCTATATTGTTCATGATATTAGAATTTGATACCTTACCCAATAAAAGGCTTAATAGGGACACTAACCATTTTGATGATTTATATGTGATGGAGCCCACTGACCTCACTATAGGTCTTGCTGGAAATTTTTTTTTATGTCTTTTGATAAGTCCATACATATGTGGCAATGAAGGGGACAAAGATGACTAATTTTTGATGAGAGAAATGTTACCTTTCAACAAAAACTTCATTTCTTTACTGAAGTGAGAATTAACTGCTTCTAAGGGATTTTTACTAAGTTTAGATTATGTTGTGTTATCATTTAGATCATTCATTTTAGATAAATAGTTACTTTTGTCTAAGATCATAACAGTGTTAGCCTATCTGCTTTAGTAATATGTATATCCTTGTCTTTTTTAAGGTGTTAATAGCTCTTATGAATCTTTTATGGCAATTAGCTTCCACTGGTTTTGACAAACTGGCATGCACTAAACCCTTGCAAATATTAATATCATCATTACTTAAATTACTGTATTTTTCTAGATTACAAAAAGACTTTGTGACATCAACACAGCTGGCTTCTCTGTTTGAGCACAAAAAAATTAAATCATAGCCTAATTGACACAAGGAATCTTTATCTAGTTGTTTATTAGACAGGTTTACCAAAAAAGATGAGTTTGTGTTCTTGGTCCAGTCGCTGTTTTCAATAAGATGGTCAAACTTACTATTTAGTGACACTTGTAGCCTATTGCGTTCGTTCCTTAATTCATGATAGCAATAGTCCAACATCCGGTTCCTCCAATGTGTCGGTATTGTCATTTGAAAGTCACGTTTCTTCTCTCTTAAAATGCGAAAAGCCTCCTCCATTTCAAGTTTCTTTAATTAAATATTTTTCTTTAAAATAATATTTTGAAATTGGTCAAATGGTCGACCAGACAGGTGCAACAAACGTTGAGGTAGGACAGATCTTGGCATCACTTGTTCATCAAGGAATTTCTAATGAATTCAAATAGTAACTTCAGTTGGTGAGCCTTGATTAGCGATTTCGAGAAAGCAGTAAGGAAAGGAGAAATTCCAGGACAGCGTGTAGAGAAATAATAGAAGAGCCGTGTAAAATCCATGTTGGAAAGGATCACAATTTTGCGCGTGATCAAGATATTCCTGTGAGTCCACGGGGAAAATGAAACACGAAAAGTTCCCAAGTACACTTTCGTGTAATAATCACATCATCAGGGGAGACACAAGAGAGAAATATAACAGTCAGTTGATATACATCGAAGAGACGAAGCTAGGACGCCATTTGTTAAACATGTGATTGTCCAAAACATCCAACGAGCGTTCATAAACTTATCATTTTACAAATCTTATCAACAATAAAGTTATCTAATTTGTACAGACCATTACTAATATTAAGATTATAATTCTTTGTGTATTTAATAATAGAAGATTCAATGATATTTTTCTTGGTAATAGAGTTAGAGTTAACAACTGAGATGGCGTTACTCCAGTCAATACAATGATCATAGTTTTTAACATGATTAAACAAGGCATTTGATTCTTGTCCCGTTCTTATACTATATTTATGTTGCTTAAGTCTAACAGAATGATCCTTACCAGTCTGACCAACATAAAATTTATCACAGTTTCCACAAGGAACTTTATAAATGTAACCAAGAGAATTTTCTGGTGAATTCCTCATCAAGATATTCTTTATAGTATTATTGTTGCTAAAGGCAACATTTACATTAAAGGGTTTAAGCAACATGGGAAGCAAAGTGAAATTATTATTAAAAGGGAGAACTAAAAGATTCTTGGTGTCAATGGGAGGTTTGGTATCAACTCTATAAAATGATTTCTATACTAACTTAAGGGATTTATCAATAAGACATCTAGGGTACTTTAACTTAGATCCAATAGAATATATCTTCTTCAACTCATCATCAATAAACTCTGTACTGCAAATGCGTAATGCCCTTAGGAACATAGATTGAAATGATGATAATTTAACTCTGTCATGTTGAGATGAGTAATAATGGATATATGAGCATACATTGGTGGGTTTTCTGTATATGCAAAAGTTAAGCTTGTTTCCTTGTCTATAGATAATGCAATCTAAAAATGGTAACATACAATTATTTTCATTTTCCACAGTAAATTTGATGGAAGGTACTAAATTGTTAAGTAATGGGAGAAATATTTGTAAATTTTCATTTGTTGGCCAAACACAAATAACATCATCTACACACCTAAACCAAATTGCATTAGAAGGTACGATATCCTTTAGTAATTTTGTTTCAAAAAATTCCATATAAAGATTACTTAGTACAGGTGAAAGAGAGTTACCCATTGCCATACCAGGTTTTTGAGAATAATAATCTCCATTAAATTGAAATACACAGTCTTTTATACACATTTTTACAATTCAATGAAATTAGACTTTGAAACAGGCAAATGAATATCATCCAAGAAATCAAATAAATAATCTAAAAGGTTATCAACTTCATCAACTGGAACTTTAGTGAAAAGTGAGGAAACATGAAAGCTAACTAGTTTAAAATCAAAATTTACATTGATATTGTTTAGTTTGTTGACTAAATCTATATTGTTCACGATATTAGAATTTGATACCTTACCCACTAAAAGGCTTAATAAGGAACCTAACCATTTTGATGTTTTATATGTGATGGAGCCCACTGACCTCACTATAGGTCTTGCTGGAAAATATTTGTTTATGTTTTTTGATAAGTCCATACATATATGGCAATGAAGGGGACAAAGATGACAAATTTTTCGTGAGAGAAATGTTACCTTTCAACAACAACTTCATTTCTTTACTGAAGTGAGAATTAACTGCTTCTAAGGTATTTTTACTAAGTTTAGAATATGTTGTGTTATCATTTAGATCATTCATTTTAGATAAATAGTTACTTTTGTCTAAAATCATAACAGTGTTAGCCTATCTACTTTAGTAATATGTATATCCTTGTCTTTTTTAAGGTGTTAATAGCTCTTATGAATCTTTTAGGGCAATTAGCTTCCACTGGTTTTGACAAACTGGCATGCACTAAACCCTTGCAAATATTAATATCATCATTACTTAAATTACTGTATTTTTCTAAATTACAAAAAGACTTTGTGACATCAACACAGCTGGCTTCTCTGTTTGAGCACACAAAAATTAAACCATAGCCTAATTGACACAAGGAATCTTTATCTAGTTGTTTATTAGACAGGTTTACCAAAAAAGTTGGGTTTGTGTTCTTGGTCCAGTCGCTGTTTTCAATAAGATGGTCAAACTTACGATTTAGTGACACTTGTAGCCTACTGCGTTCTTTCCTTAATTCATAATAGCAACAGTCCAACATCCGGTTCTTCCAGTGTGTCGATATTGTCATATGAAAGGCACGTTTCTTCTCTCTTGAAATGCGAAAAGCCTCCTCCATTTCAAGTTTCTTTAATTAAATATTTTTCTTTAAAATAATATTTTGAAATTGGTCAAATGGTCGACCAGACAGCTGCAACAAACGTTGAGTTAGGACAGATCTTGGCATCACTTGTTCATCAAGGAATTTCCTAATGAATTCAAATCGTAACTTTAGTTGATGAGCCTTGATTAGCGATTTGGAGAAAGCAGTAAGGAAAGAGAAATTCCAGGACAGCTTGAGAGAAGTAATAGAAGAGCCGTGTGGAATCCATGCTGGAAAGGATCACAATTTTGCGCGTGATCAAGATATTCCTTTGAGTCCACGGGGAAAATGAAACACGAAAAGTTCCCAAGTGCACTTTCGTCTAATAATCACATCATCAGGGGAGACACAAGAGAGAAACATAACAGTCAGTTGATATACATCGAAGAGACGAAGCTAGGACGCCATTTGTTAAACATGTGATTGTCCAAAACATCCAACGAGCGTTCATAAACCTATCATTTTACAAATCTTATCAACAATAAAGTTATCTAATTTGTACAGACCATCACTAATATTAAGATTATAATTCTTTGTGTATTTGATAATAGAAGATTCAATGATATTTCTCTTGGTAATAGAGTTAGAGTTAACAACTGATATGGCGTTACTCCAGTCAATACAAAGATCATAGTTTTTAACATGATTAAACAAGGCATTTGATTCTTCTCCCGTTCTTATTCTGTATTTGTGTTGCTTAAGTCTAACAGAAAGATCCTTACCAGTCTGACCAACATAAAATTTATCACAGTGTCCACAAGAAACTTTATAAATGCAACCAAGAGAATTTTCTGGTGAATTCCTCATCAAGATATTCTTTATAGTATTATTGTTGCCAAAGGCGACATTTACATTAAAGGGTTAAAGCAACATGGGAAGCAAAGTGAAATTATTATTAAAATGGAGAACTAAAAGATTCTTGGTGTCAATGGGAGGTTTTGGATCAACTCTATATAATGATTTCTTTACTAACTTAAGGGATTTATCAATAAAACATCTAGGGTACTTTAACTTAGATCCAATAGAATATATCTTCTTCAACTCATCATCAATAAACTCAGGACTGCAAATGCGTAATGCGCTTAACAACATAGATTGAAATGATGATAATTTAACTCTGTCATGTTGAGATGATGTAATAATGGATATATGAGCATACATTGGTGGGTTTTCTGTATATGCAAAACCTAAACTTGTTTCCTTGTCTATAGATAATGCAATCTAAAAATGGTAACATACCATTATTTTCATTTTCCACAGTAAATTTGATGGAAGGTACTAAATTGTTTAGTAATGGGAGAAATATTTGTAAATCTTCATTTGTTGGCCAAACACAAATAACATCATCTACATACCTAAACCAAATTGCATTAGAAGGTACGATATCCTTTAGTAATTTTGTTTAAAAAAATCTCATATAAAGATTACTTGGTACAGGTGAAAGAGGGTTACCCATTGCCATACCAGGTTTTTGAGAATAATAATCTCCATTAAATTAAAATACACAGTCATTTATACACAATTTTATCAATTCAATGAAATTAGACTTTGAAACAGGCAAATGAATATCATCCAAGACATCAAATAAATATTCTAAAACGTAATCAACTTCATCAACTGGAACTTTAGTGAAAAGTGAGGAAACATGAAAGCTAACTAGTTTAAAATCAAAATTTACATTGATATTGTTTAGCTTGTTGACTAAATCTATATTGTTCATGATATTAGAATATGATACCTTACCCACTAAAAGGCTTAATAAGGAAACTAACCATTTTGATGATTTACCTGTGATGGGGCCCACTGACCTCACTATAGGTCTTGCTGGAAATTTTTTTTTTATGTTTTTTGATAAGTCCATACATATATGGCAATGAAGGGGACAAAGATGACAAATTTCTGGTGAGAGAAATGTTACCTTTCAACAACAACTTCATTTCTTTACTGAAGTGAGAATTAACTGCTTCTAAGGTATTTTTACTAAGTTTAGAATATGTTGTGTTATCATTTAGATCATTCATTTTAGATAAATAGTTACTTTTGTCTAAAATCATAAGAGTGTTAGCCTTATCTACTTTAGTAATATGTATATTCTTGTCTTTTTTAAGGTGTTAATAGCACTCATGAATCTTTTAGGTCAATTAGCTTCCACTGGTTTTGACAAACTGGCATGCACTAAACCCTTGCAAATATTAATATCATCATTACTTAAATTACTGTATTTTTCTAAATTACAAAAAGACTTTGTGACATCAACACAGCTGGCTTCTCTGTTTGAGCACACAAAACTTAAACCATAGACTAATTGACACAAGGAATCTTTATCTAGTTGGTTATTAGACAGGTTTACCAAAAAAGTTGGGTTTGTGTTCTTGGTCCATTCGCTGGTTTCAATAAGATGGTCAAACTTACGATTTAGTGACACTTGTAGCCTACTGCGTTCTTTCCTTAATTTCATAATAGCAACAGTCCAACATCCGGTTCTTCCAGTGTGTCGGTATTGTCATTTGAAAGGCACGTTTCTTCTCTCTTGAAATGCGAAAAGCCTCCTCCATTTCAAGTTTCTTTAATTAAATATTTTTCTTTAAAATAATATTTTGAAATTGGTCAAATGGTCGACCAGACAGCTGCAACAAACGTTGAGGTAGGACAGATCTTGGCATCACTTGTTCATCAAGGAATTTCCTAATGAATTCAAATCGTAACTTCAGTTGATGAGCCTTGATTAGCGATTTGGAGAAAGCAGCAATGAAAGGAGAAATTCCAGGACAGCTTGAGAGAAGTAATAGAAGAGCCGTGTGGAATCCATGTTGGAAAGGATCACAATTTTGAGCGTGATCAAGATATTCCTTTGAGTCCACAGGGAAAATGAAACCCGAAAAGTTCCCAAGTGCACTTTCGTGTAATAATCACATCATCAGGGGAGACACAAGAGAGAAATATAACAGTCAGTTGATATACATCGAAGAGACGAAGCTAGGACGCCATTTGGTAAACATGTGATTGCCCAAAACATCCAACGAGCGTTCATAAACTTATCATTTTACAAATCTTATCAACAATAAAGTTATCTAATTTGTACAGACCATCACTAATATTAAGATTATAATTCTTTGTGTATCTAATAATAGAAGATTCAATTATATATCTCTTGGTAATAGAGTTAGAGTTAACAACTGAGATGGCGTTACTCTAGTCAATACAATGATCATAGTTTTTAACATGATTAAACAAGGCATTTGATTCTTGTCCCGTTCTTATACTGTATTTATGCTGCTTAAGTCTAACAGAAAGATCCTTACTAGTCTGACCAACATAAAATTTATCACAGTTTCCACAAGGAACTTTATAAATGCAACCAAGAGAATTTTCTGGTGAATTCCTCATCAAGATATTCTTTATAGTATTATTGTTGCTAAAGGCGACATTTACATTAAAGGGTTTAAACAACATGGGAATCAAAGTGAGATTATTATTAGAAGGGAGAAATAAAAGATTCTTGGTGTCAATGGGAGGTTTGGGATCAACTCTATAAAATGATTTCTTTACTAACTTAAGGGATTTATCAATAAGACATCTAGGGTACTTTAACTTAGATCCAATAGAATATATCTTCTTCAACTCATCATCAATGAACTCTGGACTGCAAATGCGTAATGCCCTTAGGAACATAGATTGAAATGATGATAATTCAACTCTGTCATGTTGAGATGATGTAATAATGGATATATGAGCATACATTGGTGGGTTTTCTGTATATGCAAAACTTAAACTTGTTTCCTTGTCTATAGATAATGCAATCTAAAAATGGTAACATACCATTATTTTCATTTTCCACAGTAAATTTGATGGAAGGTACTAAATTGTTAAGTAATGGGAGAAATATTTGTAAATCTTCATTTGTTGGCCAAACACAAAGAACATCATCTACATACCTAAACCAAATTGCATTAGAAGGTACGATATCCTTTAGTAATTTTGTTTCAAAAAATTCCATATAAAGATTACTTAGTACAGGTGAAAGAGGATTACCCATTGCCATACCAGGTTTTTGAGAATAATAATCTCCATTAAATTGAAATACACAGTCATTTATACACAATTTTATCAATTCAATGAAATTAGACTTTGAAACAGGCAAATGAATATCATCCAAGACATCAAATAAATAATCTAAAAGGTCATCAACTTCATCAACTGAAACTTTAGTGAAAAGTGAGGAAATATGAAAGCTAACTAGTTTAAAATCAAAATTTACATTGATATTGTTTAGCTTGTTGACTAAATATATATTGTTCATGATATTAGAATTTGATACCTTACCCACTAAAAGGCTTAATAAGGAAACTAACCATTTTGATGATTTATATGTGATGGAGACCACTGACCTCACTATAGGTCTTGCTGGAAAATTTTTGTTTATGTTTTTTGATAAGTCCATACATATATGGCAATGAAGGGGACAAAGATGACAGATTTTTGGTGAGAGAAATGTTACCTTTCAACAACAACTTCATTTCTTTATTGAAATGAGAATTTAGATCATTTAGATTTATCATTTATCATTTATCATTTAGATCATTCATTTTAGATAAATAGTTACTTTTGTCTAAAATGATAACAGTGTTAGCCTTATCTGCTTTAGTAATATGTATATCCTCGTCTTTTTTAAGGTGTTAATAGCTCTTATGAATCTTTAACGGCAATTAGCTTCCACTGGTTTTGACAAACTAACACACACTAAACCCTTGCAAATATTAATATCATCATTACATAAATTACTGTATTTTTTTAAATTACAAAAAGACTTTGTGACATCACAACAGCTGGCTTCTCTGTTTGAGCACACAAAACTTAAACCATAGCCTAATTGACACAAAGAATCTTTATCTAGTTGTTTATTAGACAGGTTTACCACAAAAGATGGGCTTGTGTTCTTGGTCCAGTCGCTGTTTTCAATAAGATGGTCAAACTTACGATTTAGTGACACTTGTAGCCTATTGCGTTCTTTCCTTAATTCATCATAGCAATAGTCCAACATCCGGTTCTCCCAGTGTATCGGTATTGTCATTTGAAAGGCACCTTTCTTCTCTCGTGAAATGCGAAAAGCCTCCTCCATTTCAAGTTTCTTTAATTAAATATTTTTCTTTAGAATAATATTCTTAAATTGGTCAAATGGTCGACCAGACAGCTGCAACAAACGTTGAGGTAGGACAGATCTTGGCATCACTTGTTCATCAAGGAATTTCCTAAGGAATTCAAATCGTAACTTCAGTTAGTGAGCCTTGATTAGCGATTTGGAGAAAGCAGTAACGAAAGGAGAAATTCCAGGACAGCTTGTAGAGAAGTAATAGAAGAGCCGTGTGGAATCCATGTTGGAAAGGATCACAATTTTGCGCGTGATCAAGATATTCCTATGAGTCCACGGGGAAATGAAACACGAAAAGTTCCCAAGTGCACTTTCGTGTAATAATCACATCATCAGGAGAGACACAAGAGAGAAATATAACAGTCAGTTGATATACATCGAAGAGACGAAGCTAGGACGACATTTGGTAAACATGTGATTGTCCAAAACATCCAACGAGCGTTCATAAACTTATCATTTTACAAATCTTATCAACAATAAAGTTATCTAATTTGTACAGACCATCACTAATATTAAGATTATAATTTTTTGTGTGTTTGATAATAGAAGATTCAATGATATTTTTCTTGGTAATAGAGTTAGAGTTAACAACTGAGATGGCGTTACTTCAGTCAATACAATGATAATAGTTTTTAACATTATTAGACGAGGCATTTGATTCTTGTCCCGTTCTTATACTGTATTTATGTTGCTTAAGTCTAACAGAAAGATCCTTAGCGGTCTTACCAACATAAAATTTATCACAGTTTCCACAAGGACCTTTATAGATGCAACCAAGGGAATTTTCTGGTGAAGTTCTGAGTAAGATATTCTTTATAGTATCATTGTTGCTAAAGGCAATATTTACATTAAAGGATTTAAGCAACATGGGAAGGAAAGTGAAATAACTATTAACAGGGAAACTGAAAGATTCTTGGTGTCAATGGGAGGTTTGTGCTCAACTCTATAAAATGATTTTTTTGCTATCTTAAGGGATTTTCAATGAAAGATCTAGGGTACTTTAACTTAGATCCAATAGAATATATTTTCTCAAACTCATCATCAATAAACTCTGGACTGCAAATACGTAATGCCCTTAGGAACATAAATTGAAATGATGATAATTTAACTCTGTCATGTTGAGATAAGTAATAATGGATATATGAGCATACATTTGTGGGTTTTCTGTATATGCTAAACTTAAACTTGTTTCCTTGTCTATAGATCATGCAATCATTTCAATCTATGTTCCTAAGGGCATTACGTATTTGCAGTCCAGAGTTTATTGATGATGAGTTTGAGAAGATATATTCTATTTGATCTAATTTAAAGTACCGTAGATCTTTCATTGATAAATCCCTTAAGTTAGCAAAGAAATCATTTTATAGAGTTGAGCACAAACCTCCCTTTGACAACAAGAATATTTTAGTTCAACCTTTTAATAATAATTTCACTTTGCTTCCCATGTTGCTTAAATCCTTTAATGTAAATGTTGCCTTTAACAACAATAATACTATAAAGATTATCTTAATCAGGAATTCACTAGAAAATTCTCTTGGTTGCATCTATAAAGGCCCTTGTGGAAACTGTGATAAATCTTATGTTGGTCAGACTGCCAAGGATCTTTCTGTTAGACTTAAGCAACAAAAATATAGTATAAGAACGGGACAAGAATCAAATGCCTCGTCTAATAATGTTAAAAACTATTATCATTGTATTGACTGGAGTAACGCCATCTCAGTTGTAAACTCTAACTCTATTACCAAAAGAAATATCATTCAATCTTCTATTATCAAATACACAAAGAATTATAATCTTAATATTAGTGATGGTCTGTACAAATTAGATAACTTTATTGTTAATAAGATTTGTAAAATGATATGTTTATGAACGCTCGTTGTATGTTTTGGACAATCACATGTTTACCAAATGGCGTCCTAGCTTCGTCTCTTCGATGTATATCAACTGACTGTTATATTTCTCTCTTGTGTCTCCCCTGTTGATGTGATTATTACACGAAAGTGCACTTGGGAAATTTTCGTATTTCATTTTCCCCGTGGACTCATAAGAATATCTTGATCACGCGCAAAATTATGATCCTTTCCAACATGGATTCCACACGGCTCTTCTATTTCTTATCTACAAGCTGTCCTGGACTTTCTCCTTTCGTTACTGCTTTCTCCAAATCGCTAATCAAGACTCACTAACTGAAGTTACGATTTGAATTCCTTAGGAAATTCCTTGATGAACAAGTGATGCCAAGATCTGTCCTACCTCAACGTTTGTTGCAGCTGTCTGGTCGACCATTTGACCAATTTCAAAATATTATTTTAAAGAAAAGTATTTAATTAAAGAAACTTGAAATGGAGGAGGCTTTTCGCATTTCAAGAGAGAAGAAACGGGCCTTTCAAATGACAATACCGAAACACTGGAAGAATCGGATGTTGGACTACTGCTATGATGAATTAAAGAAAGAACGCAATAGGCTACAATTGTCACTAAATCGTAAGTTTGACCATCTTCCTGAAAACAGCGACTGGACCAAGAACACAAACCCATCTTTTGTGGTAAACCTGTCTAATAAACAACTAGATAAAGATTCCTTGTATCAATTAGGCTATGGTTTAAGTTTTGTACTCTCAAACAGAGAAGCCAGCTGTGTTGATGTCACAAAGTCTTTTTATAATTTACAAAAATACAGTAATTTAAGTAATGATGAAATTAATATTTGCAAGGGTTTAGTGCATGCCAGTTTGTCAAAACCAGGGGAAGCTAATTGCCCTAACAGATTCAAAAGAGCTATTAACACCTCCAAAAAAGACAAGGATATACATATTACTAAAGCAGATAAGGCTAACACTGTTATGATTTTAGACAAAAGTAACTATTTATCTAAAATGAATGATCTTCTAAATGATGAAACAACATATTCTAAACTTAGTAAAAATCCCTTAGAAGCAGTTAATTCTCACTTCAATAAAGAAATGAAGTTGTTGTTGAAAGGTAACATTTCTCTCATCAAAAATTTGTCATCTTTGTTCCCTTCATTGCCATATATGTATGGACTTATCAAAACAAATACACATAATTTGTCAGCAAGACCTATAGTGAGTTCAGTAGGCTCCATCACATTTAAATTATCAAAATGGTTAGTTTCCTTATTAAGCCCTTTAGTGGGTAAGGTATCAAATTCTAATATCATGAACAATGTAGATTTAGTCAACAAGCTAAACAATATCAATATCAATTTTGATTTCAAACTAGTTAGCTTTCATGTTTCGTCACTTTTCACTAAAGTTCCAGTTGATGACGTTTTAGAATATTTATTTGATATCTTGGATGATATTCAATTACCCGTTTCAAAGTCGAATTTCATTGAACTGATAAAATTGTGTATAAAAAATGTGCATTTCAATTTAATGGGGATTATTTTTCTCAAAAATTTGGTATGGCAATGGGTAACCATCTTTCACCTTGACTAAGTAATCTTTATATGGAATTTTTTGAAACAAAATTACTAAAGGATATCTTACCTTCTAATGCAATTTGGTTTAGGTATGTAGATGATGTTCTTTGTGTTTTGCCATCAAATGAGAATTTACAAATATTTCACCCTTTACTTAACAACTTAGTACCTTCCATCAAATTTACTGTAGAAAATGAAAATAATGATATGTTACCATTTTTAGATTACATGATCCATATACAAGGAAACAAGTTTAAGTTTAGCATATATAAAAAACACTAATGTATGCTCATATAACCATTATTACTCATTTCAACGTGACAGAATTAAATTATCATCATTTCAATCTATGTTCCTAAGGGCATTACGTATTTGCAGTCCAGAGTTTATTGATGATGAGTTTAAGAAGATATATTCTATTGGATCTAAGCTAAAGTACCCTATATCTTTCATTGATAAATCCCTTAAGTTAGAAAAGAAATCATTTTATAGAGTTGATCCCAAACCTCCCATTGACACCAAGAATCTTTTAGTTCTCCCTTTCAATAATAATTTCACTTTGATTCCCATGTTGCTTAAATCTTTTAATGTAAATGTTGCCTTTAGCAACAATAATACTATAAAGAATATCTTGATGAGGAATTCACCAGAAAATTCTCTTGGTTGCATCTATAAAGTTCTTTGCGGAAAATGTGATAGATTTTATGTTGGTCAGACTGGTAAGGATCTTTTTGTTAGACTTAAGCAACAGAAATATAGTATAAGAACGGGACAAGAATCAAAAGCCTTGTTTAATCATGTTTAAAACTATGATCATTGTATTGACTGGAGTAACGGCATCTCAGTTGTTAACTCTAACTCTATTACCAAGAGAAATATCATTGAATCTTCTATTATTAAAACAAAAAGAATTATAATCTTATTATTAGTGATGGTCTGTACAAATTAGATAACTTTATTATTGATAAGATTTGTAAAATGATAAGTTTATGAACGCTCATTGTATGTTTTGGACAATCACATGTTTACCAAATGGCGTCCTAGCTTCGTCTTTTCGATGTATATCAACTGACTGTTAGATTTCTCTCTTGTGTCTCCCCTGATGATGTGGTTATTACACGATTGTGCACTTGGGAGCTTTTCGTGTTTGATTTTCCCCGTGGACTCATAGGAATATCTTGATCACGCGCCAAATTGTGATCCTTTCCAATATATATATATATATATATATATATATATATATATATATATATATATATATATATATATATATATATATATATATATATATATATATATATATATATGTATATATATATATATATATATATATATATATATATATATATATATATATATATATATATATATATATATATATATATATATATATATATATACATATATTTATTCATTTATTTTGCTTTGTCGCTGTCTCCCCCGTTTGCGAGGTAGCGCAAGGAAATAGGCGAAAGAAATGGCCGAACCCACCCCCATACACACGTATATACATACACGTCCAGACACGCAAATATACATACCTATACATCTCAATGTACACATATATATACACACATACACATATACATATATACACATGTACATAATTCATACAGTCTGCTTTTATTTATTCCCATCGCCACTTCGCCACAAATGGAATAACATACCCCTCACCCCTCATCTGTGCGAGGTAGCGCTAGGAAGATAGCAAAGGCCCCATTCGTTCACACTCAGACTCTAGCTGTCATATAATAATGCCCGAAACCACAGCTCCCTTTCCACATCCAGGCCCCACAGAACTTTCCATGGTTTACCCAGACGCTTCACATGCCCTGATTCAATCCATTGACAGCACGTCGACCCCGGTATACCACATCAATCCAATTCACTGTATTCCTTGCACGCTTTTCACCCTCCTGCATGTTCAGGCCCCGATCACTCAAAATCTTTTTCACTCCATCTTTCCACCTCCAATTTGGTCTCCCACGTCTCCTCGTTCCCTCCACCTTCGACATATATATCCTCTTGGTCAATCTTTGCTCACACACTCTCTCCATGTGCCCAAACCATTTCAAAACACCCTCGTTTGCTCTCTCTACCATGCACTTTTTATTTCCACACATCTCTCTTACCCTTACATTACTTACTCGATCAAACCACCTCACACCACATATTGTCCTCAAACATCTCATTATCAGCACATCCACCCTCCTGCGCACAACTCTATCCATAGCCCACGCATCGCAACTATACAACATTGTTGGAACCACTATTCCTTCAAACATACCCATTTTTGCTTTCCGACATAATGTTCTCGACTTCCAAACATTCTTCAAGGCTCCAGGGATTTTCGCCCCCTCCCCCACCCTATGATTCACTTCCGCTTCCATGGTTCTATCCGAAACTCAGTCACCAGCTTGTGCAGTTTTTCACATGAATCAGCCGCCAACGCTGTATCATCAGCGAACAACAACTGACTCATTTCCCAAGCTCTCTCGTTCAGGCCACGATCGCTCAAAATCTTTTTTACTCAATTTTTCCAACTCCAATTTGGTCTCCCACTTCCCCTCGTTCCCTCCACCTCTGACACATATATCCTCTTTGCCAATATTTTCTCCCTTATTATCTCCATGTGACCAAACATTTTCAAAACACCCTCTTATGCTCTCTCAACCAACTTAATCAAACAAACTCACACCACATATTGTCCTCAAACATCTCAATTCCAACACATCCACCATTCTCCGCACACTCTATCTATAGCCCACGACTCGCAACCATATAACAGTGTTGGAACCACTATTACTTCAAACATACCCCTTTTTGTTTTCCGAAATAATGTTCTCGCATTCCACACATTTTTCAACGCTCCCAGAACTTTCGCCCCCTCTCCCATCCTGTGACTCACTTCCGCTTCCATGGTTCCATCCTCTTCCAAATCCACTCACAGATATCTAAAAAACTTCACTTCCCTCAGTTTTTCTCCATTCAAACTTAACTCCCATTTGACACTTGTTTTTCTCCATTCAAACTTAACTCCCATTTGACACTTTGTAACTAATAATGTTGCTCTTTTTTACAATTACTCTTAATCTATTTCTTCACACACTTTACTAAACTCAGTCTCCAGCTTCTGCAATTTCTCACCCAAATCAACCACCACTGCCATGTCATCAGCGAACAACAAATGACTCACTTCCCAAGCCTTTTCATCCACAACGGACTGCATACTTGCCCTTCCCTTCAAAACTTTTGCATTTACCTCCCTAACAACCCTATCCATAAACAAATCAAACAACCATTAAGACATCACGCACCCCTGCCGGAAACCGATATTTACTGAGAACCAATCATTTTCCTCTCTTCCTACTCGTTCACATGGCTTACATCCTCGATAAAAACTTTTCTCTGCTGCCATAAACTTGCGTCTTACACCATGTATTCATGATACCTTCCACAGAGTATCGCTGTCAACTCTATCATATGCCTTTTCCAGATCCATAAATGCTACACCCAAATCCATTTGTTTTTCTAAGTATGTCTCACATATATTTTTCAAAGCAGACACCTGATCCACATATCCTGTACCACTTCTGAAAACAGACTGCTCTTCCCCAATCTGATGTTCTGTACATGCGTTCACCCTCTCAATCAATACCCTCCCACATAATTTCCTAGGAATACTCAACAAACTTGTACCTCTGTAATCTGAACACTCACCTTTATCCCCTTTGACTTTATTCTTTTTCACTATGCAAGCATTCCGCCAATCTTCAGGCACTTCACTATGAGTCATTGCTTCTTATTCAATATTGGTTGGCGGCGAGGTTGCATGATTTTCCATGTTTGTTTAATTTGTTTATAGATGCGGATGTTACGGATGTGAATGGAAGACTTTTGGACAGTGGGGCAACTATGCAGTCTATTGTGGATAAGAGGGCTTGGTAAGTGCTTCAGTTGTTGTTGGCTGATGATATAGCGGTAGTGGCTGATTCAGGTTAGAAACTGCAGAAGCTGGTGACTGAGTTTGGTAAAGTGTGTGAAAGAGGAAAGCTGAGAGTAAACGTGAATAAGAGGAAGGTTATTAGGTACAGTGGGGATGAGGGACAACTCAAATGGGAGGGAAGTTTGAATGGAGGAAAACTGGAGGAAGTGAAGGGTCTTAGATATCTGGGAGTGAATTTGGCATCGGATGGATCCATGGAAGCGGGAGTGAGTCACAGGGTTGGGTAGGGTGCGAAAGTTCTGGGAGCGTTGAAAAATGTGTGGAAGGGGAGAACATAATCTCGGAAAGCAAAAATGGGTATGTTTGTAGGAATAGTGTTTCCAGCAATGTTATATGGTTGCGAGGCGTGGAGTTGCGCGAAGGAGGATGGATGTATTAGAAATGAGATGTTTGAGGACAGTACGTAATGTGAGGTGGTTTGATCGAGGAAGTATTGAAAGGGAAAGATGTATGTGTGGTTATTAAAATAGTGTGGTTGAGAGAGCAGAAGAGGGTGTGTTGAAATGGTTTGGTCACATGAAGAGAATGAGAGAGGAGAGATTGACAAAGAAGATATGTGTGTCAGAGGTGGACGGAACGAGGAGAAGTGGGAGACCAAATTGGAGTTAGAAAAATGGAGTAAAAAAGATTTTGAGCGATCGTGGCCTGAACATGCAGGAGGGTGTAAGGCGTACAAGGAATAGAGTGAATTGGAACAATGTGGTATACTGGGGTCGACGTGCTGTCAGTTTATTGAAACAGGGCTTGAGAAACGTCTGGGGTAAACCATGGAAAGTTTTGTGGGGCCTGGATGTGGAAAGGGATCTGTGGTTTCTGTGCATTATACATGAGAGCTAGAGCCTGAGTGTGAACGAAAATGGCCTTTGGAGGTGGAAGGATGGCGTGAAATAGATTTTGAGCGATCGGGGCTTGAACATGCAGGAGGGTGAAAGGAGTGCAAAGAATATAGTGAATTGGAACGATGTGGTATACCGGGGTCGAGTGCTGTCAATGGGTTGAAACATGGCATGTTAAGCGTCTGGAGTATAACATGTAGAGTTTTGTTGCGCCCGGATGTGGAAAGGGAGCTGTAGTTTCGGTGCATTACGCATGACAGCTAGAGACTGCATGTGAAGGAATGTGGTCTTTGTTATCTCTTCGTACCGCTACCTCGCACGCATGCAGTGGGGGGGGGGTGTCATTTCATATATGGCGGGGAGGCGATGGGAATGAATAAAGGCAGCAAGTATGAATTATGTACATATGTAAATATATGCGTATATATCTGTGGATGTATATGTAATTATACATTGAAATATATAGTTATGTATATTTGCGTGATTTGACGTGTATGTATATACATGTGTAGTTGGGCGGGTTTGGCAATCCTTTCGTCTGTTTCCTCATGCTTCAAAGCAAACACCTAATTCACACACCCTCTACCACTTCTGAAACCACACCGCTCTTCCCTAGTCTGATGCTTTGTACATATTTCCACTCTCTCAACCAATAACCTTCCGTATAATTTCCTAGGAATACACTACAAACATATACCTCTGTAATTTGAGCACTCACCTTTATCCCTTTGCCTTTGCACAATGGCCCACTATGCATGCAATCCGCCAATCCTCAGGCACCTCACAAGAAGTCATACATACGTTAAATATCCTTACCAACCAGCCAAGAACAGAGTCATCCCCTTTTCAATAAATTCCACCTTACCAACCACTCAACAACACAGTCACTCCCTTTTATAATAAATTCCACTGCATTACCATCTAAATCCGCTGCCTTGTCGGCTTTCATCTTCCGCAAAGCTTTTACTACCTCTTCTCTGTTTACCAAATCATTCTCCCTAACCCTCTCACTTCGCACACCACCTCGGCCAAAAAAACCTATATCATCCCCACTACTATCTAACACATTCAACAAGCCTTCAAAATACTCACTCCATCTCCTTCTCACATCACCAATACTTGTTATTACCTCCCATTAGCTCCCTTCACCAATGTTTTCAATTGTTGTCTTGTCTTACGCACTTTATTTACCTTTCAAAACAGTCCTTTTATTCTCCCTAAAATCTAATGATACTCTCCCAACCCAGCTCTCATTTGCACTCTTTTTCACGTCTTGCACCTTTCTCTTGACCTCCAGCGTCTTTCTTTTATAAATCTCCCTGTCATTTGCACTCTCTCCCTGCAATAATCGTCTAGATGCCTCTCTCTTCTCTTTCATTATACTCTTACTTCTTCATCCCACCACTCACTACCCTTTCTAATCTGCCCACCTCCCACGTTTCTCATGCCACAAGCATCTTTTGCGCAAGCCATCACTGCTTCCCTAAATACATCCCATTCCTCCCCAACCCCCCTTATGTCCTTTGCTCTCAACTTTTTCCATTCTTCACTCACTCTCTCCTAGTACTTCTTACATAAGTCTCCTTCCAAAGTTCACTTACTCTCACAACTTTCTTCACCCCAACATTCTGTCTTCTTTTCGTAAAATCTCTACAACTCTTAGCCTTCACAAGATGATAATCAGACATCCCTTCAGTTGCACCTCTCAGCACATTAACATCAAGAAATCTCTCCTTCACGGTCATCAATTAAAATGTAATCCAATAACGCTCTCTGGCCAGCTTTCCTACTTACATACATATACTTATGTATACCTCTATTTTTAAACCAGGTATTTCCAATCACCAGTCCTTTTCCAACACACAATTTTACAAGTTCTTCATCATTTCCATT